>NC_048590.1:44774387-44789387 GCF_013265735.2 Oncorhynchus mykiss
AAGGACTCTCAGACTGGTCTGATGAAACCAAGATTGAACTCTTTAGCCTGAATGCCAAGCATCACATCTGGAGGAAACCAGGTATCGCTCATCACCTGGCCAATACCATCCCTATAGCAGCATCATGCTGTGGGGATGTTTTTCAGCAGTAGGGACTGGGAGACTAGTCAGGATCAAGAAAAATATGAATGGAGCAAGGTACAGAGAGATTCTTGATGAAAACCTGCTCCAGAGCGCTCAGTACCTCAGACTTTGGCAAAGGTTCACCTTCCAACAGGACAACGACCCTAAGCTCACAGCCAAGACAACACAGGAGTGGCTTCGGGACAAGCTTCTGAATATCCTTGATTCGCCCAGCCAGAGCCCGGACTTGAACCCTATCTAACATGTCTGGAGACACCTGAAAATAGCTGTGCAGCGACACTCACCATCCAACCTGACAGAGCTTGAGAGGATCTGCAGAGAAGAATGGGAGAAACTCCCCAAATACAGGTGTGCCACGCTTGCAGTGTCATACCCAAGAAGACTCAAGGTTGTTATCGCTGCCAAAGGGTCTGAGTAAAGAGTCTGAATACTTATGTAAATGTGATATTTAAGTTTTTTATTTGTTATACATTTGCACAAAAAAATAATCTAAAAACCAGTTTTTGTTTTGTCATTATGGGGTATTATGTGTAGATTGATGATGAAAAACAACGATTTAATACATTTTAGAATAAGGCTGTAACGCAACAAAATGTGGAAAAAGTGAAGGGGTCTGAATACTTTCTGAATGCACTGTATATCCCTGAATCAGCAAATGTAGCCTTATTGACCTCTAAAAAGACTACATCATGTACGTCGACATGTGATGTTGTTAGACATTTTCGGACAAAGGTGACATTTCCTTTAAAAAAATGTGTGAGATCATTTAGCTGCAGCAGGTGGTGTTGCTACATACTGTACATTTTGGTAGATGACCAGTCACCCTTTAAAATAAGACCCCCCAAATAATTCACAACAAATAACCCACAACAAATGTGTGAAGTAGAGCTCGTTAGAAGCTCATGTATCATGAGCTCAAAGTAGGAGTGCTGATCTAGGATCAGGTACACCCTGTCCGTATTACTTGTGATCTAAAAGGCAAAGACTGATCCTAAATCAGCAGTACTGAGACTCTTGATTCACCATCACCATTTCCCTGGTGTTTAGGAAGAGGTTTTACTGTCCACCATCACCATTTACTTGGTGTTTAGGAAGAGGTTTTACTGTCCACCATCAACATTTACTTGGTGTTTAGGAAAAGGTTTGCTGACAACCCCCCACAGAGCAATCCTCTGATTGACCTCCCTGATAGACTGTGGGGATGATGTGTGAAAACAGGACAACATCTTTCCTTCTCTCATTTCCTCCCTCCCTCTCTCATTTTCTCTTTATCTTGTTTCATTTTCTGAGACAGGCTCAATTGCTCTAAAGTGTTCTTTGCTGGAGCGTGTTGGTGTCTCTCTGTGTGTGTGTGACAGACAGCAAGAGAGACAGGTACACACACACACACACAGAGAAAGAGAGACTAGTAGAGAGCGAGGGAATGTAGCAGAGTGAAAACCGGTTAAGATGTTAGTGGCCGACTGTCTAAGACACCTCAGAGCTATTTGCATGGGATGAATTTGAAATACCTACAGACCTACAGTGGTGTGTATTCATGAGTGCCAAGGGAAGCCAGGCTTCCCCCCCAAACTCTACCAATAACATCCTAAATAACCTCTCTTTAGTCTCTCTGTGTTTCATACTTTTGATTCAACAACATTGGTTATAATATGGCTTTTTCTTCTGGATTGACTTCTCTGCTCATTTGACCCACGTATCTTCATTTGCTCTATCTGTTGGCATTGCAAATTGTAGTGTTTTCAAAAATGTAAAAGGCTTCTAAAGTTTGTTGCTTCCACCTTAAAATGTCAGACTTGATGACTTGAATAAAATGTCTAATAATTATAATCCACTTTGCTGCAGGATTTATTTTCCTGCTGTGAGAAGCAGGGTCAAATTAAGATAGAGCATCTGTAAATGTAGAACTGACTGAACTGCAAACGTTGCTGATCTCAGTTCAGATTAGGAAGTGTACAAATAAACAGAACTGATCCTACTGGGATGGGATAGGAAGGAAGGAGAAAGGGAATAATGGAGGGAGGGAAGGAGGGGGGAGAAAGAAGGCCATTTTACAGCTCTCAAATAAACACCTGCTGGATGAACAAAACCCTCAGTTCATAAATACATGAAGACATTTGGTCAAACAGCTGTAAAAATGTTACACCACTGACAATACATCTTAACAACACACTGATCAAAGGCCTCACACAGAGGGATATCGACAAGGGTCCTGAACAGCAGTCTGTGTAATGTGGTTATAACCTCTTCTTGTACAGTATGGTTCTCAGCAGGGTTGTGTTCATTAGGTGCCAAACGGAATAAAAACTGACCCAAACAGGGAGGGACTACCTGGACGAATGAGAAACATTCATTTTTCCCCTTTTCCGTTGCAAACCGTTTTAAAACACTGCATGCTCATGACCTTGATCAGACAGATTTGGCAAGAGTGGTCCGTGAGGAAATTAGATGACTGGGAAAAACTTGGACAGACATCAATCTAGCTAACACTAAATCAAAGCTGCTGGGAAGTCAGATGCGGATGCTTCCCAAATAGCACCCTACTGTATAGCCTTTAGAGGGCATTACTTTTGACCAGGGACCAAAGAGATAAAAAGGGAAACAAGGGTGTCATTTTGGAAGCATGCGCTAATGACAAGGAAAATAAATGATTTGCCAAAGAATACTGAACCGCTAGAAGTCAATGGGGTCAGCCTGAGCGGCAGTCTGTTTCTGTTAGCCAGATGATTGTTGTCATGGCAATGCAAAGCAAACACGTTTGCCAAAGCAATGACAAAGATATACAGAAGTCAGTAACCCATTTTGGTACACTATGATAACTACATCAACTTCAACCCAATTCAATAATCGTGCACCTGACAAGTCATCTACTGTGTGTGTGTTGGGGGTTTTACTATCCTTGTGGAGACCAGAAGTCCTCACAAGGATAGTAACATAAGGAAAAAGTTGGACAAGTGAGGACATTTCACTGGTCCCCACAAGGAAAAAAGCTATTTTTAGGCTTAAGGGTTAGGTTTAGGGTTAAGATTAGAATTAGGATTAGGGTTAGAATTAGGATTAAGGTTGGGGTTAAGGGTTAAGGTTAGGGTTAGGTCTAACGTTAGGAGTTAGGGAAAATAGGATTTTGAATGGGAATGAATTCTTTGGTGCCCACAAGGACAGTAAAACAAAGTGTGTGTGCGTGATGCATACGTGTGTATATGTACGTGTGTGTGTGTGTTTGTGTGTGTGTGTGTGTGTGTGTGTGTGTGTGTGTGTGTGTGTGTGTGTGTGTGTGTGTGTGTGTGTGTGTGTGTGTGTGTGTGCGTGCGTGCGTGCGTGCGTGCGTGTGTGTGTGTGTGTGTGTGTTTTAGCGGGCCCTCTGCATCTCCAGAACATTTCTTCCTCTCACCATCGTTATTGACTGCGGTCCATATGCTGTTCTTCTTCTTGCCGGCCTGGCGGTCATGGGAGAGACACTGCAGCTCTCTGAAGCTGGGTGTTCCTTTAGGGCAGGGAGGACCTTCACACACTTTATGTTCCACACTGGCCTTCTGACAGTTACTACCACCAGGACCTGGCCTAGAGACACAACCAGTATGAAAACACACCAAGACACGTGGTACACACGCACGCACACACACCCACAAAGCAGATGACTTACGGCGGGTTGTCACATTTCCTCTGTCTGAACTGGGCTCCGGTGCCACAGGTTCTACTGCACTGGCTCCACTGACTCCAGATGCTCCAGTCCCCATCCACATGCTGTGGGATAGGGCTTTTACTTACACACTCCCCTGCCCGGCACCACTGACACACACACACACACACACAGACAGACAGACAGACAGACAGACAGACAGACAGACAGACAGACAGACAGACAGACAGACAGACAGACAGACAGACAGACAGACAGACAGACAGACAGAGAGAGAGAGAGAGAGAGAGAAGAACAAAACTTAATGCTATTGGCGAAGGCAGTTGACCAATGGACCAATTGCCATATAACACTAAGAAAAGTATATGCCAGTGTCAAAAGACTGTATTGACTTTGGCTGGTCCTTCCCTGCTGACAAAGAGGTGAACACACACACACACACACACCTTGTCAGCTCCACACTCTGTGCCGTCCAGAGGAGGGTCCAGCTTGGTCTTACAGGACTTGTCTCCTTCCACCAAACACCACAGGCCCGCGCACATCAGGTGCTGAAACACACACATACAAACACACACACACATAAACCACAAACACACACAATAACTGCTGAAAAACACACTGCAGTGAAACTTGTGTCACTTAAACCCGTCCTTGCAAATATGATTCGTTCAAATAACATCCTGTATAAGAAAACCGTCTGTTGGAATGCATCTGTTCAGTATCTGACACAGGGCATACAGTATGTTTATGACAGCAGTAGACATCGTCCAACAGCGGACAGATTCAGACCAGTAAACCCTGTGTCCCTGGAATCTCTGGCATCTTTACAGAGAGAAAACAAAGACAGAGTAAGCAGAAAGAGTATACTGAAGTATGTCATGCAGCTAAATGACTTCAGTTCAAGTATGCATGCAGTTATTTTTCCAGTCCTGAGGGTCCTCCTTGTAACAGTGAGTTGATGTACACTGCCATCACACATAGTCTGACAACCAGTGTGTATGTGTGTGTGTGTGTGTGTGTGTGTGTGTGTGTGTGTGTGTGTGTGTGTGTGTGTGTGTACATGCGTGTGTGTGTGTACATGCGTGTGTGTGTGTGTGTGTGTACATGCGTGCATGTCTCCTCTGGGTCTCTGAAGGATCAGGAAGTCTAGACGACGGGACATGCGTCTTGGCAGGGTGTGAAAGCTGCCATTAAACCCTCTTACCAGGCTCTGGCTGGGCCGGTAGTGGAAACAGTGGTCAGAAGCTCTGCAGTTTTAGTCTGCCTTGTTTTGAATTGTGGACTGGGAGAGGGACAGCAAACATTTGGGTAACCAGACTGCGTTCAAACCTAAACTGAAATACCTTGCAGTATTGGTGTTTGGCAGCTTGGCATATCATTTTGTTGGGGGGGTTCCACCTAAACCTGAAATGTGAAGTATTTAATGTAGAGGAAACACTGCAGTGTGTGATGATGAACCTGGTGTGTGAAACCAAACTGGACTGTCAGCACCTGTCACTCTGGACAGATATTTTGGCCAGGTTTCCCTAGCAACCTTTAAAAGCAAGCACCGGGAGGATGCCCCGGGATAGAGAGGGAAGGAGAAGGAGGAGGAGAGATCAAAGAGGAGTGTGTGAGTTGGTAAATCAGTTAGGCAGACAGCAGGAAAGAGGAGAACAGCCCAGAGGAGGAACAGTATTACATCACAGTGGACTGACAGTATCTTTCACAACCTATCATCTCTGCTCATCATGACCCACCGACACCACACCTTCATTACATCATGGCCCTGATCTGTGTTCGCCACCAATACAATCTGATTTGATTTGATAGAGTCCACACTACACTAGCTCTAAACACACAACTACTACACAGCTACTGTCAATAAATATGTGTGTGTGGTGTGTGTGTGTGTGTGTATACGCACATGTGTGTGTACCTCCATGTCATTGCAGAAGGTGGCGTTGGTTCCAAAGAGGATCTGACACTGTTCGTCTGCACTGTAGTGCATGCCTGGCAGCTTGGGTGGCAGGCGGACCTTGTAGCGGCTTCTGGGGTCTGTGTGGAGCAGACAGCTGCTGGCTTTGGACCTGTCACACACACATGCATATTAACCCTAAATCTAACCCTAGCTCCTAACCCTAACTCTAACCCTAGCCCCTAACCCTAACCCTAAATATAACCCTAGCTCCTAACCCTAACCCTAAATCTAACCCTAGCCCCTAACCCTAACCCTAAATCTAACCCTAGCTCCTAACCCTAACCCTAAATCTAACCCTAGCTCCTAACCCTAACCCTAAATCTAACCCTAACCCTAAATCTAACCCTAGCACCTAACCCTAACTCTAACCCTAGCCCCTAACCCTAACCCTAAATATAACCCTAGCTCCTAACCCTAACCCTAAATCTAACCCTAGCCCCTAACCCTAACCCTAAATCTAACCCTAGCTCCTAACCCTAACCCTAAATCTAACCCTAGCTCCTAACCCTAACCCTTAACGTAATTCTAACCCTAGCTCCTAACCCTAACTCTAACCCTAGCCCCTAACCCTAACCCTAAATATAACCCTAGCTCCTAACCATAACCCTAAATCTAACCCTAACCCTAACCCTAAATCTAACCCTAGCTCCTAACCCTAACCCTAAATCTAACCCTAAATCTAACCCTAGCTCCTAACCCTAACCCTTAACGGAATTCTAACCCTAACACTAAACCTTCTATAAATAGCATTTTACTTCGTGAGGACCAACAAAATGTCCCCAGTTGGTCAAATTTCTGTTAGTTTACTCTACTTGTGGGGACTTCTGGGGACTTCTGGTCTCCACAAGAATAGTTAAACACATCCACACTACCATACATAATCCAGAAAACATAGACCAAAAAACTTTACCCTACGGGTCCTTGTCAAAAGTAGTGCACTATATAGGGAATAGGTTGCCATTTGGGACACAACCCTAGAAGAACATACACTATGGATCCATCAAGGAGACTGTCTGTGCTTTGACTCGGGAATATGTGGTTTTGATAACATTGTGGTATAGGAAAAGAGAAATCCTTAAATGTTATATTGATGCCAGCAGTGTGTGCATGGGTAAAGGTTATTTTGACTGAACCTCAACATTCACCTTTCACCACACAGGTCTGCTGAAAAGGGGGTTGGGGAACTCTGGTCCTGGAGGGCAGCAGTATGTACAGGCTTTTGTTCCACCCCAGCACTAACAGTGTGAACATTAACACTTCTGTTACATATAATAATGATCCAATGTCAAGGGACTGATTTCAGAGCGCCAGACAGCCAATAAACTACATTTCTAGTCCATGCTCCAGTCACAGTCAATCAGATCCATTGTTTGCAATATAAATCAAGCCATCGCTATGGTAATAGCTTCTTGGCAACAGCAGCCCATAGATGAAAGCCGATGCCATCTCGTAGAGTTGTGATGAATGCATTGAGTAGGAGACGCCATTCAACTTGATTAAACTGGCTGACAGCGGTCAGGGCTGGAACACAGTCAGTTCAATCACTGTGAGTGACTGGTTACGAAGACCTTGTCAAAGTCAATCAAATAATGTCTGGAAGGAAACTAGAGGTCATTTATTCAAGGAAGTGTGTGAGTTGGGCGGAGGGATATATTGTACAATGATTGTGTGTATGTATGAGTGAGACTGTGTGTGGGTGGGTGTGTGAGTGAGTGAGTGTGAGTGTGTATCAGTGAGTGTGTGCGTGCATGCGTGTGTGTGTGTGTGTGTGTGTGTGTGTGTGTGTGTGTGTGTGTGTGTGTGTGTGTGTGTGTGTGTGTGTGTGTGTGTGTGTGTGTGTGTCAGTGTATGTGTCCAATCTGAAAGTGGAAAACTGGACCCTTTAGGCCAGTGAACTGAGGCACATTTTCCACTCTCATAATGTTGCTATGCTCCACTTAGTAACCTAGAGAGTGTGTGTGTGTGAGTAAGTGTGTGTGTTTGTGTGTGTGTGTGTGTGTGTGGGTCTCACCTGAGGAACTTCTCCAGGTCGTCACGGCTGCAGGGGGACCATGACAGGTCGCTGGGGTTACGGCCCTTCACCCATTCGCCAGACATGATGTGGGAGTGGCCTGTACAGGTAGCATGGTCGTCATCGTGGCTCATCCCCATGCTGGAGAGAAAATCACACACACACACCATTACATACCATATAGAGAAACACACACCATTACATAATAGAGAAACACACCATTATATACCATATAGACACACACACCCTTAAATACCACATAGATACACACACACCATTATATACCATACAGACACACACACCATTATATACCATACACACACCATTATATACCTTGCACACACACACACACACACACACACACACACACACACACACACACACACACACACACACACACACCATTATATATCATATAGACACACACACCATTATTTACTCATACACTACTGGAATATGCTCATGTCTCCCAGGCATACACACACATACACACACACACACACACACACACACACACACACACACACACACACACACACACACACACACACACACACACACACACACACACACAGGTATATCTTACAATTGATTCACATTTAAAATCGTATGTATCCTAACCCCTAACCCTAACCCTAATATAGGAGAAACCAGTTACACCTTCTTGACACGCCTCAAACAACACCTCCACACAACTGAAACAAACACACTACAAACATACTTGTCAATTTATGGAAAATTACATTGATTAACTCTTTGGTCGTTTCACATTTAACTTACTTACTAATGGCACTGCCTACTCCAGATGACTCGTTTTTTAAATCATATGAACAAAAAATATGTCATTTTATTTGGAATGCTAAGCCAGACTAAATGAAATGTGCCTATTTATATAATGACTATGAGTTTGGGGGCAAAGAGGATGAAATATTAAAGCTTTAAACCTCTCACTAAAAGCTTCACTAATACATAAATGATACTTAAACCCAAAATGGTTCTCCAGTAGATTATTAAGAAAGGCTCAGCCTTTGTTCAAAAATGGCCTTTTTGCATTTATGCAGATTGAAACTTCTAATTTCTGACAAATTGAAAATGAAATGTTGTTTAAAGTATCGCCCTTTCTTAAACAAGCCATACTTACAATTTCAGTTTTATCCTCAAGACAAGATAGAACAAATATTACAACAAATGTTATGGTTAAACTCAAATATACTGATTAATAAAAAAACATTCTTTCTAGATTTTCTTTTAAATGGTATTACATTTATTCATGATATTATGAATAGAAACGGTGGAGTTATGTCACATATTTAGCTATTGAAAATATATGGGAATATCTGCTCAATCCAAACTTACAACCAAATGGATGCAGTACTACCACACAAATGGAGGAGGCAAGTGGAAAAAGGAGAAGGAAGGGAACTTGTTTGCCTGCCATATATTAAACATACAAATTGTCTGAAAGGAACTGCATAAATAGAAAAATGTACCAGTTCCATTTGAGGACAAAAATGTTGACAGCTGCGCCATACAGGCTGCAAAATAAATGGGAAGAGATTTTCAATGTACCAATTCCATGACACATGGTTTATGAACTGGTACAAACAACTATACTTGATTCAACACTTAGAGTTTTAAATGTAAGTTTTTATATAAAATTCTTGCCACCAACAGAATGCTATATATAGGGGGCATACAACAATCTCAGCTCTGTAAATTTTGCCTGCGAAGAGAGAGAATTAATAGATAATTTACTCTGGTATTGCCCCTATGTAGCTTGTTTCTGGTCACAGGTTCAGGAATGGTTAAAAAATCACAACATGCACTTAAAATGAACCTTACAAATAGCAGTGTTGGGCGATTTGGAAAGCCATAGTTAGTCAATAAATAATATAATAATACTCGTAGGAAAGGTTTTCATCTTTAGCTCACATTCTGTGGATACTATACGAAACAAGCTACATAAATATGTGTATGCAACCAATAGAATTTGATTTGATTTGATGGATCCCTCAGGCAAATACCCTCCCGATGTTTTCCCATATTCTCCAGACTGACTTGCTATATACAGACACCACAGAACGTTGCAATAGGCCCAACGTGTTCCCATATTCTCCAGACTGACTTGCTATATACAGACACCACAGAACGTTGCAATAGGCCCAACGTGTTCCCATATTCTCCAGACTGACTTGCTATATACAGACACCACAGAACGTTGCAATAGGCCCAACGTTTTCCCATATTCTCCAGACTGACTTGCTATATACAGACACCACAGAACGTTGCAATAGGCCCAACGTGTTCCCATATTCTCCAGACTGACATGCTATATACAGACACAACAGAACGTTGCAATAGGCCCAACGTTTTCCCATATTCTCCAGACTGACATGCTATATACAGACACAACAGAACGTTGCAATAGGCCCAACGTGTTCCCATATTCTCCAGACTGACATGCTATATACAGACACAACAGAACGTTGCAATAGGCCCAACGTTTTCCCATATTCTCCAGACTGACATGCTATATACAGACACAACAGAACGTTGCAATAGGCCCAACGTTTTCCCATATTCTCCAGACTGACTTGCTATATACAGACACCACAGAACGTTGCAATAGGCCCAACGTTTTCCCATATTCTCCAGACTGACTTGCTATATACAGACACCACAGAACGTTGCAATAGGCCCAACGTTTTCCCATATTCTCCAGACTGACTTGCTATATACAGACACCACAGAACGTTGCAATAGGCCCAACGTTTTCCCATATTCTCCAGACTGACTTGCTATATACAGACACAACAGAACGTTGCAATAGGCCCAACGTTTTCCCATATTCTCCAGACTGACTTGCTATATACAGACACCACAGAACGTTGCAATAGGCCCAACGTGTTCCCATATTCTCCAGACTGACTTGCTATATACAGACACCACAGAACGTTGCAATAGGCCCAACGTTTTCCCATATTCTCCAGACTGACTTGCTATATACAGACACAACAGAACGTTGCAATAGGCCCAACGTTTGGCACCAGCACAAACAGAAACCCTCTTAAAATTAAGACTAAACCTAACCCCTAAGGCAAAAAAAATGCCTTTTTACAAGTGAAGACCAGAAAAATGATCTCACTTCTCTGAGTTTTTTGTTGGTTTAGTATTCTTGTGAGGACTTTTGATACTCACAAGTATAGTACAACGTGTACACACATACACACCTTTAAATGCGGAAGACAAATTTCATTTGTACAACTGACTAGGTATCCCCCTTTCCCTTTGTATCTCTGCAACACATAACTAGACACACAACATACACTATTGCAACAGACAGTATAACATACTTTGAACACGTATACATTCCTCTACACAACTGCAGCCCATCCTAACACACCTGTTCATTGGCTAAGGTCAAGACCTCAGGGAAACTTCAACAGGAAAGAATATCTAGTGTACAGCTATACCACAGTAAGGATCTGTGTGCGTGCGTGTGTGTGTGAGTGTGTGCGTGCGTGTGTGAGTGCGTGTGTTTCCTCTAAAGTCGTGACCTACATTCTGCAAATGAAAAACAACAACCCGGCCTGAAATCCCAGTGGCGCCTCAGAAACTAACAAAAACCATTGAGTGGAATGACTGGACTCCCAATGCACAGCCGTTGTTCCTGGCTTTAATTAAACTATATACAATTACATATTGAGAGCCACATTCCTCCATGTCCTCTGCAACACCAATAAGAGATCAGCCACACTAAAACCAAGATGACCACAGCTGGTCTGGGTCTGTCCTGCTACTTTGCTGCTGCTGGATACAGTTTAGCATTTTCCCCACTAATGGTTAAGGTTAATTGGGGGATCCAAGATCTGTTCCTAGGGGAAACGTAACCCGAAGCACCACACTGGAGAACCGCAAACTGGGTTGGAGTGCAGTGCAATTGGCCAGTCCCAAATATGATCATTTTGTCTTTCTCCAGATCTTTGTAGGCTCTGGTTTAGTGCAAGCAAACACATGAGGGTTGTGTTCATTAGGCACAAAACTGAACACAACAAGTGTAGACTTTACCGTGAAAGGCTTACTTACAAGCCCTTAACCAACAGTGCAGTTCAAGAAGAAGAAAATTATTACCAAGTAGGATAAAATAAAAAGTAACACAATAAGAATAACAATACCGAGGCTATATACAGGGGGCACTGGTACCGAGTCAGTGTGCGGGGGTACAGGCTAGTTAAGGTTATCTGTACATGTAGGTGGGGACGAAGTGACTATGCATAGGTAACAAACAAACAGCGAGTAGCAGCAGTGTGCAAAAGGGGGGGGGTCAATGTAAATTGTCCAGTGGCGATTTTTATGAATTGTTTAGCAGTCTAATGGCTTGGGGATAGAAGCTGTTGAGGAGTAGCAGAGAAAACAGTCTATAACTTGGGTGACTGGAGTCTCTGACAATTATATGGGCTTTCCTCTGACTCCGCCTATTACATAGGCCCTGAGTGGCAGGAAGCTTGGCCCCAGTGATGTACTGGGCCGTTCGCATTACCATCTGTAGCATCGTACGGTCAGATGCCGAGCAGTTGCCATACCAGGCAGTGATGCAACCGGTCAGGATGCTCTCGATGGTGCAGCTGTAGAACCTTTTGAGGATCTGGGGACCCATGCCAAATCTTTTCAGTCTCCTGAGGGGGAAAAGGTTTTGTTGTGCCCTCTTCACTGCTGTCTTGGTATGTTTGGACCATGATCGTTTGTTGGTGATGTGGACACCAAGGAACTTGAAACTCTCGACTCTCTCCACTACAGCCCCGTCGATGTTAACGGGGGCCTGTTCAGCCCGCCTTTTCCTGTAGTCCACGATCAGCTTCTTTGTCTTGCTCACATTGAGGGAGAGGTTGTTGTCCTGGTACCACACTGCCAGTTCTCTGACCTCCTACCTATAGGTCGTCTCATCATTGTCGGTGATCAGGCCTACCACTGTTGTGTCGTCAGAAAACTTAATGATGGTGTTGGAGTCATGTTTGGCCACGCAGTCGTGGGTGAACAGGCAATACAGGAGGGGACTAAGTACACAGCCCTGAGGGGCCCCAGTCTTAGTAAAATCTTCTTAGAGCTAGGGTCTATTTTCCTGAATTTCCACCTGATTGATGTTTCCAAAGTAAACTGCCTGTTACTCAGGCCCAGAAGCCAGGATATGCAAAAATGGGTAGCATTGGATAGAAAACACTTTGCAGTTTCTAGAAATGTTAAAATGTCTGAGACTATAACACAGTTGATATGGGAGGCGAAATTCCAAAGAAAAAACAACCAGAGATCTTATAATGGAAAGCTATGGCTTCTATGTAATTCCAGCTCCCAGATTGCAATTCCTGTGGCTTCCACTATATGTCAACAGTCTTTGTTCAATGTTTCAGGCTTGTTTCTTCAAAAACGAGCAAGAATTATGAGACTCCCTGTTCAAAATCAGTCTGTTGGCGAGCGATGAAGAGGATGCGTGCTTACTAATTTTACTTTTCTATTGAACGTACTTCTTACCGTATGAAATATTATAGTTTATTTACATTTTAGGATTTAATAGAAACGTAGTTTGACTTGTTTGAACAAAATTTAGAGGTAGCTTTTTGGACTCCTTTGTCTGCATGTTGAATGATTGGATCACTGAAATCGATGGCGCCAATTAGACTTTTTTGGAAATAAAGAATAATTTTATCTAACAAAACGAGCATTCATGTTGTAGCTGGGACCCTTGGGATTGCAAACAGAGGAAGATTATCAAAACTAGGTGATTTATTTAATCGCTATTTGTAATGTAATTTATGAAGCCTGTGCTGGTTGAAAAATATGTTGATGTGGGGCGCGGTCCTCGAACAATCGCATAGTAAAGCCTATTGTAAATTGGACAACGCAGTTAGATTAACAAGAATCTAAGCTTTTAAACTATATAAGATACTTGTATGTTCATGAATGTTTTTCAAAATTACAATTATTTGTTTGAATTGCGCGCCCTCCAATTTCACCGGATGTTGTCGACTGGTGTCCCGCTAACGGGACGCCTATCCCTAAGGATCAGTGTGGCAGACGCGTTGTTGCCTACTCTTATCACCTGGGTGCGGTTTTGTTCACATCAGCTACCGAGTGCGTTATCACTCAGTCATCCAGAATAGCTGGTGCTCTTGTGCATGCTTCAGTGTTGCTTGCCTCGAAGCGAGCATAAAAGGCATTTAGCTCGTCTGGTAGGCTCGCGTCATTGGGCAGCTCGCGTCTGGGTTTCCCTTTGTAGTCTGTAATAGTTTTCAAGCCCTGCCACATCCGACGAGCGTCAGAGCTGGTGCAGTAGGATTCAATCTTAATCCTGTATTGACGCTTTGCTTGTTTGATGGTTCGTCTGAGGGCATAGCGGGATTTCTTATAAGCGTCCGGATTAGTCCACCGCTCCTTGGAAACGGCAGCTCTAGCCTTTAGCTCGATGTGGATGTTGTCTGTAATCCGTGGCTTCTGGTTGGGATGTCTACGTACAGTCACTGTGGGAACGACGACATAGATGCACTTATTGATGAAGCCTATGACTGAGGTGGTGTACTCCTCAATGCCATTGGAAGAATCCCGGAACATATTCCAGTCTGTGCTAGCAAAAAAGTCCTGTAGTATAGCATCTGCGTCATCTGAGCACTTCCGTATTGAGCAAGTCACTGGTACTTCCTGCTTTAGTTTTTGCTTGTAAGCAGGAATCAGGAGAATAGAAAATTGATCAGATTTGCCAAATGGAGGGTGAGGGAGAGCTTTGTATGCATCTCTGTGTGTGGAGTAAAGGTGGTCTAGGATTTTTTTCCCCCTGGTTGCACATGTTGGGCGGCAGGGTAGCCTAGTGGTTAGAGTGTTGGACTAGTAACCAAAAGGTTTCATGTTCAAGTCCCCGAGCTGCCAATGTACAAATCTGTCATTCTGCCCCTGAACAGGCAGTTCATTGTTCCTAGGCCGTCATTGAAAATAAGAATTTGTTCTTAACTGACTTGCCTAGTTAAATAAAGGTAAAATGTTTTAAAAAATTAATTAAATATGACATGCTTGTCAAATTTTGGTAAAACGGATTTAATTTGCCTGCATTAAAGTCCACGGTCACTAGGAGCGCCGCTTCTGGGTGAGCATTTTATTTCTTTGCTTATGGCCTTATAGAGTTGGTTGAGAGCGGTCTTAGTGCCAGCTTGTTTTGTGGTGGTAAATAGACGGCTACGAATAATACAGATTAGAACTCTC
>NC_048590.1:44794387-44811887 GCF_013265735.2 Oncorhynchus mykiss
AGTAATCACTGGTCTGACTGAATGGATCTGAGTTAATACAGTAATCACTGGTCTGACGTGACTGGATCTGAGTTAATACAGTAATCACTGGTCTGACGTGACTGGATCTGAGTTAATACAGTAATCACTGGTCTGACGTGACTGGATCTGAGTTAATACAGTAATCACTGGTCTGACGTGACTGGATCTGAGTTAATACAGTAATCACTGGTCTGACTGACTGGATCTGAGTTAATACACTAATCACTGGTCTGACTGGATCTGAGTTAATACAGTAATCACTGGTCTGACTGAATGGATCTGAGTTAATACAGTAATCACTGGTCTGACTGACTGGATCTGAGTTAATACAGTAATCACTGGTCTGACGTGACTGGATCTGAGTTAATACAGTAATCACTGGTCTGACGTGACTGGATCTGAGTTAATACAGTAATCACTGGTCTGACGTGACTGGATCTGAGTTAATACAGTAATCACTGGTCTGACGTGACTGGATCTGAGTTAATACAGTAATCACTGGTCTGACTGACTGGATCTGAGTTAATACAGTAATCACTGGTCTGACGTGACTGGATCTGAGTTAATACAGTAATCACTGGTCTGACGTGACTGGATCTGAGTTAATACAGTAATCACTGGTCTGACGTGACTGGATCTGAGTTAATACACTAATCACTGGTCTGACGTGACTGGATCTGAGTTAATACAGTAATCACTGGTCTGACTGACTGGATCTGAGTTAATACAGTAATCACTGGTCTGACGTGACTGGATCTGAGTTAATACATTAATCACTGGTCTGACGTGACTGGATCTGAGTTAATACAGTAATCACTGGTCTGACGTGACTGGATCTGAGTTAATACAGTAATCACTGGTCTGACGTGACTGGATCTGAGTTAATACAGTAATCACTGGTCTGACTGACTGGATCTGAGTTAATACAGTAATCACTGGTCTGACGTGACTGGATCTGAGTTAATACAGTAATCACTGGTCTGACGTGACTGGATCTGAGTTAATACAGTAATCACTGGTCTGACGTGACTGGATCTGAGTTAATACAGTAATCACTGGTCTGACGTGACTGGATCTGAGTTAATTCAGTAATCACTGGTCTGACTGACTGGATCTGAGTTAATACACTAATCACTGGTCTGACGTGACTGGATCTGAGTTAATACAGTAATCACTGGTCTGACTGACTGGATCTGAGTTAATACAGTAATCACTGGTCTGACGTGACTGGATCTGAGTTAATACAGTAATCACTGGTCTGACGTGACTGGATCTGAGTTAATACAGTAATCACTGGTCTGACGTGACTGGATCTGAGTTAATACAGTAATCACTGGTCTGACGTGACTGGATCTGAGTTAATACAGTAATCACTGGTCTGACGTGACTGGATCTGAGTTAATACACTAATCACTGGTCTGACGTGACTGGATCTGAGTTAATACAGTAATCACTGGTCTGACGTGACTGGATCTGAGTTAATACAGTAACCACTGGTCTGACTGACTGGATCTGAGTTAATACAGTAATCACTGGTCTGACGTGACTGGATCTGAGTTAATACAGTAATCACTGGTCTGACGTGACTGGATCTGAGTTAATACAGTAATCACTGATCTGACTGACTGGATCTGAGTTAATACAGTAATCACTGGTCTGACGTGACTGGATCTGAGTTAATACAGTAATCACTGGTCTGACTGACTGGATCTGAGTTAATACAGTAATCACTGGTCTGACGTGACTGGATCTGAGTTAATACAGTAATCACTGGTCTGACTGACTGGATCTGAGTTAATACAGTAATCACTGGTCTGACTGACTGGATCTGAGTTAATACACTAATCACTGGTCTGACTGACTGGATCTGAGTTAATACAGTAATCACTGGTCTGACTGACTGGATCTGAGTTAATACACTAATCACTGGTCTGACGTGACTGGATCTGAGTTAATACAGTAATCACTGGTCTGACGTGACTGGATCTGAGTTAATACAGTAATCACTGGTCTGACTGACTGGATCTGAGTTAATACAGTAATCACTGGTCTGACGTGACTGGATCTGAGTTAATACACTAATCACTGGTCTGACTGACTGGATCTGAGTTAATACACTAATCACTGGTCTGACGTGACTGGATCTGAGTTAATACAGTAATCACTGGTCTGACGTGACTGGATCTGAGTTAATACAGTAATCACTGGTCTGACGTGACTGGATCTGAGTTAATACAGTAATCACTGGTCTGACGTGACTGGATCTGAGTTAATACAGTAATCACTGGTCTGACGTGACTGGATCTGAGTTAATACAGTAATCACTGGTCTGACTGACTGGATCTGAGTTAATACAGTAATCACTGGTCTGACGTGACTGGATCTGAGTTAATACAGTAATCACTGGTCTGACGTGACTGGATCTGAGTTAATACAGTAATCACTGGTCTGACGTGACTGGATCTGAGTTAATACAGTAATCACTGGTCTGACGTGACTGGATCTGAGTTAATACAGTAATCACTGGTCTGACGTGACTGGATCTGAGTTAATACAGTAATCACTGGTCTGACGTGACTGGATCTGGATCAATATAGTAATTAGAGCAGAATGTGGAGACCGCTGTGGAGACCATTCTCACTTGTAAAAGACTCATGCCATAAACACAGATTTATTTCCCTCCCTCCTGTCCTTTATTTCTTTCTTCCAACCAGATGTTTCTCTCTCTCTCCCTCGCTCTTTCTCTCTCGCTCTTTATCTCTCTCTCTTTCTCATACCTGGGACATTTGTAATACTGACCCAATTTATCACAGCCTCTCTGAAGCAGTATTTTAGCCAACCATTCTCAAATGCAGTTGCCTGTCATTATACACGCATGACCATGCAAAACACACCCATGCATGCACAAACACACACACACTAGCATGTGTACGTACACAGGCACGCACATGTATACACACGCACGCACATGTATACACATAACACACTCACAGAGGAGTACGCACACGCAAACACACACACACACACACACACACACACACACACACACACACACACCACACACACACACAAAGGCACAGAAACACAAAACAATTGTTGTTAGCTAGAAAGACTTCTACGGTCATGAAAAATGACTGGAAATGCATTGGACTTACTGAAACGGGCCAAACATATTGCTTTGCTCACTGTGCTGTTGTTCCATTCTTGACTGCACAGTGTTAGCAGTCCTGGGATCGTATCATTTAGGAGTATGTGGTAGAGTGTTAGCAGTCCTGGGATAGTATCATTTAGGAGTATGTGGTAGAGTGTTAGCAGCCCTGGGATAGTATCATTTAGGAGTATGTGCTGGAGTGTTAGCAGGCCTGGGGTAGTATCATTTAGGAGTATGTGCTGGAGTGTTAGCAGGCCTGGGGTAGTATCATTTAGGAGTATGTGCTGGAGTGTTAGCAGTCCTGGGGTAGTATCATTTAGGAGTATGTGGTAGAGTGTTAGCAGGCCTGGGATAGTATCATTTAGGAGTATGTGCTGGAGTGTTAGCAGTCCTGGGATAGTATCATTTAGGAGTATGTGGTAGAGTGTTAGCAGGCCTGGGATAGTATCATTTAGGAGTATGTGCTGGAGTGTTAGCAGGCCTGGGATAGTATCATTTAGGAGTATGTGCTGGAGTGTTAGCAGGCCTGGGGTAGTATCATTTAGGAGTATGTGCTGGAGTGTTAGCAGGCCTGGGATAGTATCATTTAGGAGTATGTGCTGGAGTGTTAGCAGTCCTGGGATAGTATCATTTAGGAGTATGTGCTGGAGTGTTAGCAGTCCTGGGATAGTATAATTTAGGAGTATGTGCTGGAGTGTTAGCAGTCGTGGGATAGTATCATTTAGGAGTATGTGCTGGAGTGTTAGCAGTCCTGGGATAGTATCATTTAGGAGTATGTGCTGGAGTGTTAGCAGTCCTGGGATAGTATAATTTAGGAGTATGTGCTGGAGTGTTAGCAGTCCTGGGATAGTATCATTTAGGAGTATGTGCTGGAGTGTTAGCAGTCCTGGGATCGTATCATTTAGGAGTATGTGCTGGAGTGTTAGCAGGCCTGGGATAGTATCATTTAGGAGTATGTGCTGGAGTGTTAGCAGTCCTGGGATAGTATCATTTAGGAGTATGTGGTAGAGTGTTAGCAGGCCTGGGATAGTATAATTTAGGAGTATGTGCTGGAGTGTTAGCAGTCCTGGGATAGTATCATTTAGGAGTATGTGCTGGAGTGTTAGCAGTCCTGGGATAGTATCATTTAGGAGTATGTGGTAGAGTGTTAGCAGTCCTGGGATAGTATCATTTAGGAGTATGTGGTAGAGTGTTAGCAGTCCTGGGGTAGTATCATTTAGGAGTATGTGCTGGAGTGTTAGCAGTCCTGGGATAGTATCATTTAGGAGTATGTGCTGGAGTGTTAGCAGTCCTGGGATAGTATCATTTAGGAGTATGTGCTGGAGTGTTAGCAGTCCTGGGATAGTATCATTTAGGAGTATGTGCTGGAGTGTTAGCAGTCCTGGGATAGTATCATTTAGGAGTATGTGCTGGAGTGTTAGCAGTCCTGGGATAGTATCATTTAGGAGTATGTGCTGGAGTGTTAGCAGTCCTGGGGTAGTATCATTTAGGAGTATGTGGTAGAGTGTTAGCAGGCCTGGGATAGTATCATTTAGGAGTATGTGCTGGAGTGTTAGCAGGCCTGGGGTAGTATCATTTAGGAGTATGTCCTGGAGTGTTAGCAGGCCTGGGATAGTATCATTTAGGAGTATGTGCTGGAGTGTTAGCAGTCCTGGGATAGTATCATTTAGGAGTATGTGCTGGAGTGTTAGCAGTCCTGGGATAGTATAATTTAGGAGTATGTGCTGGAGTGTTAGCAGTCCTGGGGTAGTATCATTTAGGAGTATGTGGTAGAGTGTTAGCAGGCCTGGGATAGTATCATTTAGGAGTATGTGCTGGAGTGTTAGCAGGCCTGGGGTAGTATCATTTAGGAGTATGTGCTGGAGTGTTAGCAGGCCTGGGATAGTATCATTTAGGAGTATGTGCTGGAGTGTTAGCAGTCCTGGGATAGTATCATTTAGGAGTATGTGCTGGAGTGTTAGCAGTCCTGGGATAGTATAATTTAGGAGTATGTGCTGGAGTGTTAGCAGTCCTGGGATAGTATCATTTAGGAGTATGTGCTGGAGTGTTAGCAGTCCTGGGATAGTATCATTTAGGAGTATGTGCTGGAGTGTTAGCAGTCCTGGGATAGTATAATTTAGGAGTATGTGCTGGAGTGTTAGCAGTCCTGGGATAGTATCATTTAGGAGTATGTGCTGGAGTGTTAGCAGTCCTGGGATCGTATCATTTAGGAGTATGTGCTGGAGTGTTAGCAGGCCTGGGATAGTATCATTTAGGAGTATGTGCTGGAGTGTTAGCAGTCCTGGGATAGTATCATTTAGGAGTATGTGGTAGAGTGTTAGCAGGCCTGGGATAGTATCATTTAGGAGTATGTGCTGGAGTGTTAGCAGGCCTGGGGTAGTATCATTTAGGAGTATGTGCTGGAGTGTTAGCAGGCCTGGGATAGTATCATTTAGGAGTATGTGCTGGAGTGTTAGCAGGCCTGGGATAGTATAATTTAGGAGTATGTGCTGGAGTGTTAGCAGCCCTGGGATAGTATCATTTAGGAGTATGTGCTGGAGTGTTAGCAGGCCTGGGGTAGTATCATTTAGGAGTATGTGCTGGAGTGTTAGCAGTCCTGGGATAGTATCATTTAGGAGTATGTGGTAGAGTGTTAGCAGGCCTGGGATAGTATCATTTAGGAGTATGTGCTGGAGTGTTAGCAGGCCTGGGGTAGTATCATTTAGGAGTATGTGCTGGAGTGTTAGCAGGCCTGGGATAGTATCATTTAGGAGTATGTGGTAGAGTGTTAGCAGGCCTGGGATAGTATCATTTAGGAGTATGTGCTGGAGTGTTAGCAGGCCTGGGATAGTATCATTTAGGAGTATGTGCTGGAGTGTTAGCAGTCCTGGGATAGTATCATTTAGGAGTATGTGCTGGAGTGTTAGCAGTCCTGGGATAGTATCATTTAGGAGTATGTGCTGGAGTGTTAGCAGGCCTGGGATAGTATAATTTAGGAGTATGTGGTAGAGTGTTAGCAGTCCTGGGATAGTATCATTTAGGAGTATGTGGTAGAGTGTTAGCAGGCCTGGGATAGTATCATTTAGGAGTATGTGCTGGAGTGTTAGCAGTCCTGGGATAGTATCATTTAGGAGTATGTGCTGGAGTGTTAGCAGTCCTGGGATAGTATCATTTAGGAGTATGTGCTGGAGTCTTAGCAGTCCTGGGATAGTATCATTTAGGAGTATGTGCTGGAGTGTCAGCAGTCCTGGGATAGTATAATTTAGGAGTATGTGCTGGAGTGTTAGCAGTCCTGGGATAGTATCATTTAGGAGTATGTGCTGGAGTCTTAGCAGTCCTGGGATAGTATCATTTAGGAGTATGTGCTGGAGTGTTAGCAGGCCTGGGATAGTATCATTTAGGAGTATGTGCTGGAGTGTTAGCAGTCCTGGGATAGTATCATTTAGGAGTATGTGCTGGAGTGTTAGCAGTCCTGGGATAGTATCATTTAGGAGTATGTGCTGGAGTCTTAGCAGTCCTGGGATAGTATCATTTAGGAGTATGTGCTGGAGTGTTAGCAGTCCTGGGATAGTATAATTTAGGAGTATGTGCTGGAGTGTTAGCAGTCCTGGGATAGTATCATTTAGGAGTATGTGCTGGAGTCTTAGCAGTCCTGGGATAGTATCATTTAGGAGTATGTGCTGGAGTGTTAGCAGGCCTGGGATTGTATGTTCAACACAAAACCTCTTACATCAACAGTACACTTGTTATGCATACTTAAGGACCGTTATGTCATGTAATACATATTATGTAAACAGAAATTCTTTATGTAATAGAAATGCTTGTGCTAATTGCTTGAGGCTGGTCTAGTGGGTAACGCCGCCTGCAGCACATACAGTATATAACCACAGCATGGGTATGAATCATGTTCTAGTGGGTAACACCGCCTGCAGCACATATACAACTCCGGCATGGGTATGAATCCTGGTCTAGTGGGTAACGCCGCCTGCAGCACATACAGTATATAACCACAGCATGGGTATGAATCATGTTCTAGTGGGTAACACTGCCTGCAGCACATATACAACTCCAGCATGGGTATGAATCATGTTCTAGTGGGTAACACCGCCTGCAGCACATATACAACTCCAGCATGGGTATGAATCATGTTCTAGTGGGTAACACTGCCTGCAGCACATATACAACTCCAGCATGGGTATGAATCATGTTCTAGTGGGTAACACCGCCTGCAGCACATATACAACTCCAGCATGGGTATGAATCATGTTCTAGTGGGCAACACCGCCTGCAGCACATATACAACTCCAGCATGGGTATGAATCATGTTCTAGTGGGTAACACCGCCTGCAGCACATATACAACTCCAGCATGGGTATGAATCATGTTCTAGTGGGTAACACCGCCTGCAGCACATATACAACTCCAGCATGGGTATGAATTCTGGTCTAGTGGGTAACACCGCCTGCAGCACATACAGTATATAACCACAGCATGGGTATGAATCATGTTCTAGTGGGTAACAACGCCTGCAGCACATATACAACTCCAGCATGGGTATGAATTCTGGTCTAGTGGGTAACACCGCCTGCAGCACATATACAACTCCAGCATGGGTATGAATTCTGGTCTAGTGGGTAACACCGCCTGCAGCACATATACAACTCCAGCATGGGTATGAATTCTGGTCTAGTGGGTAACACCGCCTGCAGCACATATACAACTCCAGCATGGGTACAAATTCTGGTCCATCTCCCTCGCTCTGTTTCTCATTTCACACTATCCCTGTCTGAAAATACATCTTTCAACAAAGAAATGCTTTTGCTATAACTATTATTAAAAGTGTGGTCAACATTTTTCTCTAAAAGAGGTGCTGGCGCTCTGTACCTGTCCTCCTGACCCGGGACACGAACCCGAGGCCCTCTGCATGATAACACTTTACTACTCAAGTCAACTGTACTAGCCGACAGAACAAGGCCCGATCCCAAATCGACCCCTAAAACCCCATTCACTTGTGGAGATCTGAGAGGATATGATTAGTATAAGTAATATGGTGAAATTTCCACCTAGCCTATCAGAGGACAAGACGCAGCTACTTCTATACTACTTACACATGTCAAATCCTCTCAGAGATCTCCAAGTGTAGGGTTTAGGGGTCAATTTGGGACTGAACCCAAGAGTCAAGCCTGCCACTCCATGACCAACAGTTGACTGCAGCTGTCATGGGGAGTGAAGTCACAGTGATGTCATAGCACGATGGATGCTAGTGTTCAAAGCTAACTAGCTCACCAAATCTGCTACACAGACACCAAAATCAGAACGAGCAACGAATACTTCATATAATTTCTTCCCAATGATGGACAAGAGAGTAAATGTTGGAAAAGAGAATACATTTGCTAAAACATACAGAATAAACCTGTTTATATCATGATGTACTATATATATACAGTATTACTGAATATTGCGTGATGAAAAAATGTATCCTAAATAAGCAGTGTGTTTAGACTACTCTATGTAATTTGGGCAGGTTTCCTGGACTCAGACTAAGCCTAATCCTAGATTAAAATGCACTTTGAATGGAGATTCTCCTTGGAGAATGCTTTTTAGTCCAGGATTACGCTTCATCTATATTCAAGAAACCGACTCTATATGTACTACCTAGTACTTTAAGATTATCACAAGCATTACAGTAGGAGAGTTATCAACAGAACAAAATGCATTCGCACCAATTTAGGATCGACACTATATGCCCAATCCATTTTTCCATTCTGGAATGTGATATTACTGGCATGCAGAAATGTTTAAAAAGCGGTTTACTCTGTGATTATATCACAGCAACAAAGGAGTGTCAGAGCGAGTTTAAAACCCAATCAGTCATCCAGCCAGCCATACAGGATGACATCATCACTCAAGTGTGTGTTATATCTTAATGTATCTGTTTGCTCACACACACGTGCACACGCACACACACACACACACACACACACACACCTGCTTTCTGTCTACTACTGGAGACTGTCCAGATAGCCTCATTTGAATCCAGACACGACAACATACATTAAATCATGGACAAGAGAAAGGCTATCAAACCCAGATGGTGCTGTTCTGAAATACACACACACACACACACACACGCACAAAAGCGCTCCAGACATATACGCACACATGCAAAAACTGCACACCAGCACACACATGCATACCCACACATATTATGAGCATGCATGTGTAACAGTATAATTTTAGACTGTCCCCTCGCCCATACCCGGGCGCGAACTAGGGACCTTCTGCACACATCAACGGTCACCCTCGAAGCATCGTTACCCATCGCTCCACAAAAGCCGCGGCCCTTGCAGAGCAAGGGGAACTACTACTTCAAGGTCTCAGAGCAAGTGACGTCACTGATTGAAACGCTATTTAGCGCCCACGCTAACTAAGCTAGCCGTTTCACATCCGTTACACATGCACACACCTTACAGGGTGAAAATGGGCCAACTAAAGTGGGCTAGTTACAGCACTGGAGCACTACTGCATGTTTTTCCATCTACCGTGGACACAAGCACAAACTCTCTCTCTCTTGCTCTCTCTCTCTCTCTCTGCCTCTCTCTCTCTGTCTCTCTCTCTCTGCCTCTCTCTCTCTGCCTCTCTCTCTCTCTCTCTCTCTCTCTCTCTGCCTCTCTCTCTGCCTCTCTCTCTCTCTCTCTCTCTCTCTGCATCTCTCTCTCTCTCTCTGCATCTCTCTCTGCCTCTCTCTCTCTCTCTCTCTCTCTGCCTCTCTCTCTCTCTGCCTCTCTCTCTCTCTGTCTCTCTCTCTCTGTCTCTCTCTCTGCCTCTCTCTCTGCCTCTCTCTCTCTCTCTCTCTCTCTGCATCTCTCTCTCTCTGCATCTCTCTCTCTCTGCATCTCTCTCTGCCTCTCTCTGTCTCTATCTCTCTCTGTCTCTCTCTCTCTCTCTCTCTGCCTCTCTCTCTCTGCCTCTCCCTCTCTCTCTCTGCCTCTCTCTCTCTCTGCCTCCCTCTTGCTCTCAATTCAATTCAAAGGGCTTTATTGGCATGGGAAACATTTGTGAAATGGATAATAAACCATAAAAACTGTACAGTAAATATTAGACTTACAAAAGTTCCTAAAGGATAAAACATACATTTCAAATGTCATATTATGGCTATATACAGTGTTGTAACGATGTGCAAATAGTTAAAGTACAAAAGGGAAAATAAATAAACATAACTATGGGTTGCATTTACAATGGTGTTTGTTCTTCACTGTTTAACTTTCTTGTGGCAACAGGCCACAAATATTGCTGCTGTGATGGCAGATTCATTAAATAGTACCTACAAAACACCAGTCTCAACGTCAACAGTGAAGAGGCGACTCTGGGATGCTGGCCTTCTAGGCAGAGTTGCAAAGAAAAAGCCATATCTCAGACTGGCCAATAAAAATAAAAGATTAAGATGAGCAAAAGAACACAGACACTGGACAGAGGAACTCTGCCTAGAAGGGCAGCATCCCAGAGTCGCCTCTTCACTGTTGACGTTGAGACTGGACAGAGGAACTCTGCCTAGAAGGGCAGCATCTCAGAGTTGCCTCTTCACTATTGACGTTGAGACTAGTGTTTTGTGGGTACTATTTAATGAAGCTGCCAGTTGAGGACTTGTGAGGCATCTGTTTCTCAGCTAGACACACCAATGTACTTGTCCTTTTTCTCAGTTGTGCACCGGGGCCTCCCACTCCTCTTTCTATTCTGTTTAGAGTCAGTTTGCGCTGTTCTGTGAAGGGAGTCGTACATAGCGTTGTACGAGATCTTCAGTTTCTTGGCAATTTCTCACATGAAATAGCCTTAATTTCTCAGAACAAGAATAGACTGACGAGTTTCAGAAGAAAGTTATTTGTTTCTGGCCATTTTGAACATGTAATCGAACCCACAAATGCTGATAATCCAGATACTCAACTAGTCTAAAGAAGGCCAGTTGTATTGCTTCTTTAATCAGAACAACAGCTTTCAGCTGTGCTAACATAATTGCAAAAAGGTTTTCTAATGATCAATAAGCCTTTTAAAATGATGAACTTGGATTAGCTAACACAACGTGCCTTTGGAACACAGGAGTGATGGTTGCTGATAATGTGCCTCTACACCTATGTAGACATTCCATAAAAAAAATTGCTATTTCCAGCTACAATAGTCATTTACAACATTAACAATGTCTAGACTGTATTTCTGATCAATTTGATGCTATTTTAATGGACAAAAAAAGTGATTTTCTTTAAAAAACAAGGACATTTCTAAATGACCCCAAACTTTTGAACAGTAGTGTTTATGTTTTTGGTGTTTGCTCTTTGTTATAGAGCCAAAAAGATTAGAGAAGTGGTTTATCCATTCATCTCCATTTTGTATAGATAATTCTTTGTGTTGTTGTTTGTTTTGTTAGTGTGTTCCAATTTCCCCAGAAGTGGTTGGTCTATGGATTCTTCAATTACATTGAGCTGATTTCTGATGTGCTGTTCCTTCTTTTTCCGTAGTGAATTTCTGTATTGTTTTAGTGATTCACCATAGTGAAGGCATAGACTCAGGTTTTCTTGGTCTCTATGTTTGAGGTTAGATAGGTTCCTCAATTTCTTTCTTAGGGTTTTGCATTCTTCATCAAACCATTTGTAATTGTTGTTCATTTTCTTAGGTTGTCTGATTGAAATTGTGAGATGTCATAGGGAAGCTGAAAGGTCAAATATACTGTTTAGGCTTTCTACTGCCAAGTTTACACCTTCAGTGAAATGTTTTGTCCAGGAAGTTGTCTAAAAGAGATTGAATTTGTTGTTGCCTAATTGTTTTTTGGAAGGTTTCCACACTACTTTCCTTCCATATATAGCATTTCTTAATGTTATTCAGTTCCTTTGGTTTTGATGCCTCATGACTAATGAGAAAGCTGAGGTGTAGATCTTGAGATCCCTTATACACTGCACACCAACCATTACCACCAGTGGCCTACAGACCAGCTATGTTGATGTATCAGAATGACTCATTCCACCGGGTTTACAGCTGTCTGACCTGATTGCCTCCTAATGAAGCATTGGCTTACTAAATATACAGTGCCTTGCGAAAGTATTCGGCCCCCTTGAACTTTGCGACCTTTTGCCACATTTCAGGCTTCAAACATAAAGATATAAAACTGTATTTTTTTGTGAAGAATCAACAACAAGTGGGACACAATCATGAAGTGGAACGACATTTATTGGATATTTCAAACTTTTTTAACAAATCAAAAACTGAAAAATTGGGCGTGCAAAATTATTCAGCCCCCTTAAAAGTTAATATGGAGGTGGTCCCTGCACAGGGACAGCTCAGCGGAAATTTCAGAGCGCCACCTATAGTACTTGAGTATAGTACTCGATAAATCTCAAACTTTCATAAAAATACACATGCAAGGTACTGAATTAAAGCTACACTCGTTGTGAATCTAGCCACCAAGTCAGATTTGTAAAATGCTTTTCGGCGAAAGCATGAGAAGCTATTATCTGATAGCATGCACCCCCCCAAAATACCAGCACGACACGTAAACAACAGATTTTTGCGGCGCTACCCAAAACGCAGAAATAAAATATAAAACATTCATTACCTTGGACGAGCTTCTTTGTTGGCACTCCTATATGTCCCATAAACATCACAATTTTGGTCTTTTTCCCGATTAAATCCGTCATTGTATACCCAAAATGTCATTTGCTGAAGGCCAGTCTGATGCTGCAAAAAGCCCATTTACAAGACGCAACGTCACTTTTTAAAATTACAAAACTCGCCTATAAACTTTTACAAATCACTTCAAACGACTTTTCTAAACCAACTTTAGGTATTAATAAACGTTAATGATGTATCAAATTGATCACGGGGCGATCTGTATTCGTTAGCAGCAAGTCTGGAAATCATCGTCCATTTTTTCAGTTTCACAACATACTGTGGTGCGCCTCAAGAAAGGAGGGGCTTATTCGTGTTGTAACCAAGGATAAATTAAAATGACAGCAATGGCGACATCGTGTGGAAGCTGTAGGCGTTTACAGGGGGTCCTCATTTATTTTAGGTCGCCTTTAACAATACATTGAATGGCGGACAAATATTTTTTTGTTTGTTTTTGGTAAACAGTTTTACCAGGGATTTTTACTCCTAAACACGTTCCGTTATAGCCACAGACCCGATTTAACCAGTTTTAGAAACTTCAGAGTGTTTTCTATCCACACATACTTATCATATGCATATACTATATTCCTGGCATGAGTAGCAGGACTTTGAAATGTTGCGCGATTTTTAACAAAAAGCTGCGAAAATTCGCATCATCCATAACAGGTTAATACTTTGTGGCGCCACCTTTTGCTGCGATTACAGCTGTAAGTCGCTTGGGGTATGTCTCTATCAGTTTTGCACATCGAGAGACTGACATTTTTTCCCATTCCTCCTTGCAAAACAGCTCGAGCTCAGTGAGGTTGGATGGAGAGCATTTGTGAACAGCAGTTTTCAGTTTTTTCCACAGATTCTCGATTGGATTCAGGTCTGGACTTTGACTTGGCCATTCTAACACCTGGATATGTTTATTTTTGAACCATTCCATTGTAGATTTTGCTTTATGTTTTGGATCATTGTCTTGTTGGAAGACAAATCTCCGTCCCAGTCTCAGGTCTTTTGCAGACTCCATCAGGTTTTCTTCCAGAATGGTCCTGTATTTGGCTCCATCCATCTTCCCATCAATTTTAACCATCTTCCCTGTCCCTGCTGAAGAAAAGCAGGCCCAAACTATGATGCTGCCACCACCATGTTTGGGGATGGTGTGTTCAGGGTGATGAGCTGTGTTGCTTTTACGCCAAACATAACGTTTTGCATTGTTGCCAAAAAGTTCAATTTTGGTTTCATCTGACCAGAGCACCTTCTTCCACATGTTTGGTGTGTCTCCCAGGTGGCTTGTGGCAAACTTTAAACGACACTTTTTATGGATATCTTTAAGAAATGGCTTTCTTCTTGCCACTCTTCCATAAAGGCCAGATTTGTGCAATATACGACTGATTGTTGTCCTATGGACAGAGTCTCCCACCTCAGCTGTAGATCTCTGCAGTTCATCCAGAGTGATCATGGGCCTCTTGGCTGCATCTCTGATCAGTCTTCTCCTTGTATGAGCTGAAAGTTTAGAGGGACGGCCAGGTCTTGGTAGATTTGCAGTGGTCTGATACTCCTTCCATTTCAATAGTATCGCTTGCACAGTGCTCCTTGGGATGTTTAAAGCTTGGGAAATCTTTTTGTATCCAAATCCGGCTTTAAACTTCTTCACAACAGTATCTCGGACCTGCCTGGTGTGTTCCTTGTTCTTCATGATGCTCTCTGCACTTTTAACGGACCTCTGAGACTATCACAGTGCAGGTGCATTTATACGGAGACTTGATTACACACAGGTGGATTGTATTTATCATCATTAGTCATTTAGGTCAACATTGGATCATTCAGAGATCCTCACTGAACTTCTGGAGAGAGTTTGCTGCACTGAAAGTAAAGGGGCTGAATAATTTTGCACGCCCAATTTTTCAGTTTTTGATTTGTTAAAAAAGTTTGAAATATCCAAAGTCCAGTCAAAGTCCAGACCTGAATCCAATCGAGAATCTGTGGAAAGAACTGAAAACTGCTGTTCACAAATGCTCTCCATCCAACCTCACTGAGCTCGAGCTGTTTTGCAAGGAGGAATGGGAAAAAATGTCAGTCTCTCGATGTGCAAAACTGATAGAGACATACCCCAAGCGACTTACAGCTGTAATCGCAGCAAAAGGTGGCACTACAAAGTATTAACTTAAGGGGGCTGAATAATTTTGCACGCCCAATTTTTCAGTTTTTGATTTGTTAAAAAAGTTTGAAATATCCAATAAATGTCGTTCCACTTCATGATTGTGTCCCACTTGTTGTTGATTCTTCACAAAAAAATACAGTTTTATATGTTATATGTTTGAAGCCTGAAATGTGGCAAAAGGTCGCAAAGTTCAAGGGGGCCGAATACTTTCACAAGGCACTGTATATCCGTAGCAGTAGCCACCACTTGTGTCTTTACTGACAGACCTAAAGCCATGGTTTATGGGTAGGACCCTACGTTCTTCCTGACCTGGAGACATTCTGAGTCTAAGTTAAGTCACACAGTCAGGAAAAGATCACAGGGCTATGTGTGAGCCTCTAAAGTATACTGGTTTTCCATGGCTGTGCACAAATGACATCCTATTGCACTACATGTTACAGCATTGGACCAGTAACTGAAAGGTTGCTAGTTCGAATCCCCGAGCCGACAAGGTGAAACATCAGTTGATGTGCCCTTCAGCAAGGCACTTAACCCTAATTGCTCCAGGGTCACTGTTGATAACGGCAGACCCTGGTCATGACCCCACTCTCCGAGGGTGTCTCATGGGGAGTTGGGATATGCAAAACTTTTACACGTGAGGATATATTTTGACGTATCTATTTTTTACTGAACACTTATTTTTCTTAAAATGCATTGTTGCTTAATTAAGGGCTTGTAAGTAAGCACTTCACTGTGAGGTGTATTTGGCGCATGTGACAAATAACATTTGATTTGAAGAGCCAGAACTGGATGCCAGAACTGGATGCCAGAACTGGATGCCAAAACTGGATGCCAGAACTGGATGCCAGAACTGGATGCCAGTGATCTACAGTCCATCCACAAGGTGCAGTGAGATGGGGATGAGAGCAAGGACAAGAGGCTTATTTGAGAAAATAGTATAATATATTATATAAACAAAGAATTGGGATATAGTTTCTTCTTGATTAGTGAGAGAGTGAATCCTTTAGATTGATTAGTGAGAGAGTGAAACCTTTAGATTGATTAGTGAGAGAGTGAAACCTTTAGATTGATTAGTGAGAGAGTGGAACCTTTAGATTGATTTGTGAGAGAGTGAAACCTTTAGCTGACATTTCAAATGTTTTATTTCAGTTTTAAAAAGTTGGAAATGGAAATAGAACGTAAACTATTTTTCGTACTTTGGCAGTGGCTAAACCCAATTTGACATCTCTATCCTGCAAGTAATAATCTCCCTGAAGACTTCACCACTGCCCCTGACCTTCGCTATGCCTGAGAGTCTGGACTCCACAGACATGTCTGTTTTACATTTCTCTGTTCTGTATTCTAGTTTCACGGTCTCTTTCTCGCTCTCCTTTCATTTCTTATTCCACTCGCGCCTGAGGCCCTTTAAGCAGCCTGGTGCAGACAGCCTTGATGCTACAACACACAGCAGCAGCCTGGTGCAGACAGCCTTGATGCTACAACACACAGCAGCAGCCTGGTGCAGACAGCCTTGATGCTAAGACACACAGCAGCAGCCTGGTGCAGACAGCCTTGATGCTACGACACACAGCAGCAGCCTGGTGCAGACAGCCTTGATGCTACGACACACAGCAGCAGCCTGGTGCAGACAGCCTTGATGCTAAGACACACAGCAGCAGCCTGGTGCAGACAGCCTTGATGCTAAGACACACAGCAGCAGCCTGGTGCAGACAGCCTTGATGCTAAAACACACAGCAGCAGCCTGGTGCAGACAGCCTTGATGCTAAAACACACAGCAGCAGCCTGGTGCAGACACACAGCAGCAGCCTGGTGCAGACACACAGCAGCCAGACAGAGAGGGACTGACATATTTGCTGTGTCAATGTTTAGAGATGAGCTCTCTCGCTCACGCACATGCACGCATGCACGCCCGCACACACACACACACACACCACCTACACACACACACACACACACACACACACACACACACACACACACACACACACACACACACACACACACACACACACACACACACACACACACACACACACACACCACACACACACACCACACACACACACACCACACACACACACCACACACACACACACACACACACACAGGGTAGCTCTCTCTTAATGAAATAGCCAACTGCTGGAATGTAAATACACAAAAGGAGGAGAGGCTAGATTAACCACTGTCCTTGGTAGAGATTAACACAGTAATGTAGGAATGACCACTGTCCTTGGTAGAGATTAACACAGTAATGTAGGAATGACCACTGTCCTTGGTAGAGATTAACACAGTGATGTATGAATGACCACTGTCCTTGGTAGAGATTAACACAGTGATTTAGGAATGCTATAGAAAGACAATGTAAGGATAATGTTGGATCATAAACTTGGATTTAATATATCCAGGTCATATCTCATAAAGAAACCGACTAATACCAGGGGCGTAATTTCAATTCATAATACATACTTGAATTCAACTGACTATTGAACCATCTATCAAAAGTTATGCATGATGGCTGAAGAAAAAAATAATAATAATTGTACTCACAA
>NC_048590.1:44816887-44854387 GCF_013265735.2 Oncorhynchus mykiss
GGAAGGAGAGGGGAGAGGTGGAGAGAAGCAGAATGAGAGGGGAGAGGTGGAGAGAAGCAGGAGGAGAGGGGAGAGGTGGAGAGAAGCAGGAGGAGAGGGGGAGGTGGAGAGAAGCAGGAGGAGAGGGGGGAGGTGGAGAGAAGCAGGAGGAGAGGAGGGAGGTGGAGAGAAGGAGAGGGGAGAGGTGGAGAGAAGCAGAATGAGAGGGGAGAGGTGGAGAGAAGCAGAATGAGAGGGGAGAGGTGGAGAGAAGCAGGAGGAGAGGGGGAGGTGGAGAGAAGCAGAATGAGAGGGGAGAGGTGGAAAGAAGCAGAATGAGAGGGGAGAGGTGGAGAGAAGCAGGAGGAGGGGGGAGGTGGAGAGAAGCAGAAGGAGAGGGGAGAGGTGGAGAGAAGCAGGAGGAGGGGGGAGGTGGAGAGAAGCAGAAGGAGAGGGGAGAGGTGGAGAGAAGCAGAATGAGAGGGGAGAGAAGCAGAATGAGAGGGGAGAGGTGGAGAGAAGCAGAAGGAGAGGGAGAGAGACGGAACAGAGCTTTTTATGAGCCTGTGATTATAGTTTGGCATAGTAGCACAAAGAGCAGGAGTGTTCTCGTTCAAATTCCCTATAGGAAGATTACCTAATGTAGATAGTAGATTTATGGTACAACATTGTACCTAGCATGAGGTTAGCATAAGGTTTAACCCTTACAGTTATGGTACAGGTTGGGTTCAGGAATTAAAGGTTTAACCCTTACAGTAATGGTACAGATTAGGACCTGAGTTTAAGGTTTAACCCTTACAGTAATGGTACAGATTAGGACCAGAGTTTAATGTGTAACCCTTACAGTAATGGTACAGATTAGGACCAGGGTTTAAGGTTTAACCCTTACAGTAATGGTACAGATTAGGACCAGGGTTTAAGGTTTAACCCTTACAGTAATGGTACAGATTAGGACCAGGCATTGAAGGTTTAACCCTTACAGTAATGGTACAGATTAGAACCAGAGTTTAAGGTTTAACCCTTACAGTAATGGTACAGATTAGAACCAGAGTTTAAGGTGTAACCCTTACAGAAATGGTACAGATTAGAACCAGAGTTTAAGGTTTAACCCTTACAGAAATGGTACAGATTAGAACCAGAGTTTAAGGTTTAACCCTTACAGTAATGGTACTGTGTAGTACAGTCTGGTAAATAGCAGGACCAGGCATGACTAGTGGCTGCAGGTTTCACACCATTACGATGATAATAATGCATGAGACACAGAACTGAGAGAGACTGAGGAAAACAGGACCAATCAGAGTCATCCAGAATATTCTCCCCTTTACTGATGTTTTGCTGCTAACAGAGTCACCTGTTCCAAAGACAAGAACCACAACGGGTGTCAAGAGAGACCCAGGAGTGACAGACAGGAGAGCCCTTGAGATGATGACATCAGAGGGGCTTTCAGCTTGCTATGTTTCCATTATCAAATCAAATCACATTTTATGTGTCACATGGTGACATGGTTAGCAGATGTTAATGCGAGGGTAGCGAAATGCTTGTGCTTCTAGTTCCAACAATGCAGTAATAAAACCTAAGATTACCTGGGGTACCAATGTGGTATTATGGTAGATGATAGTGGTCAACAGTCCCTTTTGAAACAACCCAACCTCACAATGGGCCTCTGAACACCTCAAAACGGATATTATATCATCCCAAAACATATATAAGATTCCTATGGGAGGGAAGGACAGCACACATTACACCGATGTTAAGGTCTCTGCACGGGCTGACAGTTTTACAATTCATTTTAGGATTCTTCTAATGGTTTTTAAATCAATCCACGATCGTGCACCCCAATACATGTCAGACATGCTTTTTCGTTATGTACCCAGTAGGTCCCTCAGGTCCTCTGGCCTTTTAACTCTCCCAAAGCCTAGGACCAAGAGGCATGGAGAGGCAGCCTTTAGTTACTATGCCCGCAGCCTCTGGACCAGCCTGCCAGAGAATCTGAGGGGGGCTGAAACTGTGGACATATTTAAAAGAGTCTTAAAACGCATATGTTTAGCTTTGCTTTTCCTTAGGATGTTTTTTAGCCATTCAGTTTTTATTGTTAATTCTTTACATTTTTATCTTATGTTTGTTGTGTAGTAGATATTTCAGTTTGAATTATTTTTCTTCCTATAAAGCACATTGTATAGCATTCCATTTCTGAAATGTGCTGTATATATACAGCTTGAGTTGATTGGAGGGAGGGAGGGAGGGAGGGAGGGAGGGAGGGAGGGAGGGAGGGAGGGAGGGAGGGAGGGAGGGAGGGAGTTGGTGGAAAGTGAGGGAGGGTAGAATGGGGGTGGATAGAGAAGTACTCAGTGTGAACAAACAGACCACATCCATGTCAGAACATGTTGTTGAAAGGAGGAGAGAACCAGCTGAATGAGAAGAGAGGATAACGGACAGAAAAATAGAAGAGAAGAAAGGAGGGATGGAAACAGGTATTTCACTCAGCTAGGGTCGAGAGAGTCAGAGATTAACAGACTAGGGTCACTGACCAGTGTATGTGTTAGTATGTTTACAATACAACCAGGGGTGTTGGATGGTGTGAGAAGACACACACACAGTACACACAGCACACACACAGCACACACATTACACACACAGTACACACACACATTACACACACACAGTACACACACAGTACACAAACAGTACACACACACAGTACACACACACAGTACACACACACAGTACACACACAAAACACACACAGTACAGTTACTGTTAGATCTTGATCTCAGGAGCTCAAACCATGGCTGCAGGCGAGGAACACACACCAGCAGAAAGTATGAGTGAGCTTCAAAGCAGAGGAAGTCAAAGTTCCTCACACTCACACACCTGCCAGGTGGGGTTATCACTGCACACCACCAGAGGCTTTTAGGGAGATCCTGATCATAAATTACATGAAAAGTTGATAATGGATTTTCCAGGTGAACAAAAAGAGGGCCTACTCTAATTTCATGTATGTGGTAGTAGTGGTAGGTAGTAGTGGTAGTAGTGGTAGTAGTGGTAGTTGTGGTAGGGTGTAGTAGTGGTAGAAGTGGTAGTAGTGGTAGGGGGTAGTAGTGGTAGGGGGTAGAGGTGGTAGGGGGTAGTAGTGGTAGTAGTGGTAGTTGTGGTAGGGTGTAGTAGTGGTAGAAGTGGTAGTAGTGGTAGTAGTGGCAGTAGTGGTAGGGGGTAGAGGTGGTAGGGGGTAGTAGTGGTAGTAGTGGTAGGGGGTAGTAGTGGTAGTAGTGGTAGGGGGTAGTAGTGGTAGGGGGTAATAGTGGTAGGGGGTAGAGGTGGTAGGGGTAGTGGTAGTAGTGGTAGTAGTGGTAGTTGTGGTAGGGTGTAGTAGTGGTAGAAGTGGTAGTAGTGGCAGTAGTGGTAGGGGGTAGTAGTGGTAGGGGGGAGTAGTGGTAGTAGTTGTAAGGGGTAGTAGTGGTAGGGGGTAGTAGTGGTAGTAGTGGTAAGGGGTAGTAGTGGCAGTAGTTGTAAGGGGTAGTAGTGGTAGGGGGTAGTAGTGGCAGTAGTTGTAAGGGGTAGTAGTGGTAGGGGGTAGTAGTGGTAGGGGGTAGAGGTGGTAGGGGTAGTAGTGGCAGTAGTTGTAAGGGGTAGTAGTTGTAAGGGGTAGTAGTGGTAGTAGTAGTAAGGGGTAGTAGTGGCAGTAGTTGTAAGGGGTAGCAGTGGAAGGGGGCAGTAGTGGTAGGGGGTAGTAGTGGCAGTAGTTGTAAGGGGTAGTAGTGGTAGGGGGTAATAGTGGTAGGGGGTAGAGGTGGTAGGGGGTAGTAGTGGTAGGGGGTAGAGGTGGTAGGGGGTAGTAGTGGTAGTAGTGGTAGGGGGTAATAGTGGTAGGGGGTAGAGGTGGTAGGGGTAGTAGTGGCAGTAGTTGTAAGGGGTAGTAGTGGTAGGTGGTAGTAGTGGTAGTAGTAGTAGGGGGTAGTAGTGGTAGGGGGTAATAGTGGTAGGGGGTAGAGGTGGTAGGGGTAGTGAGTAGTAGTGGTAGTAGTGGTAGTTGTGGTAGGGTGTAGTAGTGGTAGAAGTGGTAGTAGTGGTAGTAGTGGCAGTAGTGGTAGGGGGTAGTAGTGGTAGGGGGAGTAGTGGTAGTAGTTGTAAGGGGTAGTAGTGGTAGTAGTGGTAAGGGGTAGTAGTGGCAGTAGTTGTAAGGGGTAGTAGTGGTATGGGGTAGTAGTGGCAGTAGTTGTAAGGGGTAGTAGTTGTAAGGGGTAGAGGTGGTAGGGGGTAGTAGTGGTAAGGGGTAGTAGTGGTAGGGGGTAATAGTGGTAGGGGGTAGAGGTGGTAGGGGTAGTAGTGGTAGTAATGGTAGGGGATAGTAGTGGTAGTAGTGGTAGGGGATAGTAGTGGTAGTAGTGGTAGTGGTAGTAATGGTGGGGATAGTAGTGGTAGTAGTAGTAGTGGTAGTGGTAGTAATGGTAGTGGTAGTAGGGGATAGTAATGGTAGAGGTGGTAGGGGGTAGTAGTGGTAGAGGTGGTAGGGGGTAGTAGTGGTAGTGGTAGTAGTGGTAGGTGGTAGTAGTGGTAGTAGTGGTAGGGGGTAGTAGTGGTAGTAGTGGTAGGTGGTAGTATTGGTAGGGGGTAGTAGTGGTAGTAGTGGTAGGTGGTAGTAGTGGTAGGGGGTAGTAGTGGTAGAGGTGGCAGGGGGTAGTAGTGGTAGTGGTAGTAGTGGTAGGTGGTAGTAGTGGTAGTAGTGGTAGGGGGTAGTAGTGGTAGGTGGTAGTATTGGTAGGGGGTAGTAGTGGTAGTAGTGGTAGTGGTAGTAGTGGTAGGGGGTAGTAGTGGTAGGGTGTAGTAGTGGTAGTAGTGGTAGTAGTGGTAGGGGGTAGTAGTGGTAGGGTGTAGTAGTGGTAGTAGTGGTAGGGGGTAGTAGTGGTAGTAGTGGTAGGTGGTAGAGGGTAGTAGTGGTAGTAGTGGTAGTAGTGGTCGGGGGTAGTAGTGGTAGGTGGTAGTAGTGGTAGGTGGTAGTAGTGGTAGTAGTGGTAGGTGGTAGTAGTGGTAGTAGTGGTAGGGGGTAATAGTGGTAGTAGTGGTAGGGGGTAGTAGTGGTAGGGGGTAGTAGTGGTAGTGGTAGTAGTGGTAGTAGTGGTAGTAGTGGTAGTAGTGGTAGGGGGTAGTAGTGGTAGTAGTGGTAGGTGGTAGTAGTGGTAGTAGTGGTAGTAGTGGTAGGGTGTAGTAGTGGTAGTAGTGGTAGGGTGTAGTAGTGGTAGTAGTGGTAGTAGTGGTAGGGTGTAGTAGTGGTAGTAGTGGTAGGGTGTAGTAGTGGTAGGGGGTAGTAGTGGTAGGGGGTAGTAGTGGTAGGGTGTAGTAGTGGTAGTAGTGGTAGGGGGTAGTAGTGGTAGTAGTGGTAGGTAAATTACATGAAAAGTTGATAATGGATTTTCCAGGTGAACAAAAAGAGGGCCTACTCTAATTTCATGTATGTGGTAGTAGTGGCAGTAGTGGTAGGGGGTAGTAGTGGCAGTAGTTGTAAGGGGTAGTAGTGGTAGGGGGTAATAGTGGTAGGGGGTAGAGGTGGTAGGGGGTAGTAGTGGTAGGGGGTAGAGGTGGTAGGGGGTAGTAGTGGTAGTAGTGGTAGGGGGTAATAGTGGTAGGGGGTAGAGGTGGTAGGGGTAGTAGTGGCAGTAGTTGTAAGGGGTAGTAGTGGTAGGTGGTAGTAGTGGTAGGGGGTAGAGGTGGTAGGGGTAGTAGTGGCAGTAGTTGTAAGGGGTGGTAGTGGTAGGTGGTAGTAGTGGTAGTAGTGGTAGTGGGTAGTAGTGGTAGGGGGTAATAGTGGTAAGGGGTAGAGGTGGTAGGGGTAGTGAGTAGTAGTGGTAGTAGTGGTAGTTGTGGTAGGGTGTAGTAGTGGTAGAAGTGGTAGTAGTGGTAGTAGTGGCAGTAGTGGTAGGGGGTAGTAGTGGTAGGGGGAGTAGTGGTAGTAGTTGTAAGGGGTAGTAGTGGTAGTAGTGGTAAGGGATAGTAGTGGCAGTAGTTGTAAGGGGTAGTAGTGGTAGGGGGTAGTAGTGGCAGTAGTTGTAAGGGGTAGTAGTTGTAAGGGGTAGAGGTGGTAGGGGGTAGTAGTGGTAAGGGGTAGTAGTGGTAGGGGGTAATAGTGGTAGGGAGTAGAGGTGGTAGGGGTAGTAGTGGTAGTAATGGTAGGGGATAGTAGTGGTAGTAGTGGTAGGGGATAGTAGTGGTAGTAGTGGTAGTGGTAGTAATGGTGGGGATAGTAGTGGTAGTAGTAGTAGTGGTAGTGGTAGTAATGGTAGTGGTAGTAGGGGATAGTAATGGTAGAGGTGGTAGGGGGTAGTAGTGGTAGTAGTGGTAGGTGGTAGTAGTGGTAGGGGGTAGGAGTGGTAGAGGTGGTAGGGGGTGGTAGTGGTAGTAGTGGTAGGTGGTAGTAGTGGTAGTAGTGGTATGGGGTAGTAGTGGTAGTAGTGGTAGGTGGTAGTATTGGTAGGGGGTAGTAGTGGTAGTAGTGGTAGTGGTAGTAGTGGTAGGGGGTAGTAGTGGTAGGGTGTAGTAGTGGTAGTAGTGGTAGTAGTGGTAGGGGGTAGTAGTGGTAGGGTGTAGTAGTGGTAGTAGTGGTAGGGGGTAGTAGTGGTAGTAGTGGTAGGTGGTAGAGCGTAGTAGTGGTAGTAGTGGTAGTAGTGGTCGGGGGTAGTAGTGGTAGGGTGTAGTAGTGGTAGTAGTGGTAGGGGGTAGTAGTGGTAGTAGTGGTAGGTGGTAGAGCGTAGTAGTGGTAGTAGTGGTAGTAGTGGTAGGGGGTAGTAGTGGTAGTAGTGGTAGGTGGTAGAGCGTAGTAGTGGTAGGTGGTAGTAGTGGTAGTAGTGGTAGGTGGTAGTAGTGGTAGTAGTGGTAGGGGGTAATAGTGGTAGTAGTGGTAGGGGGTAGTAGTGGTAGGGGGTAGTAGTGGTAGTAGTGGTAGGGGGTAGTAGTGGTAGTAGTGGTAGGGGGTAGTAGTGGAAGTAGTGGTAGGGGGTAGTAGTGGTAGTAGTGGTAGGTGGTAGTAGTGGTAGTAGTGGTAGGGTGTAGTAGTGGTAGTAGTGGTAGGGTGTAGTAGTGGTAGTAGTGGTAGTAGTGGTAGGGTGTAGTAGTGGTAGGGGGTAGTAGTGGTAGTAGTGGTAGGTGGTAGGGGGTAGTAGTGGTAGTAGTGGTAGGGGGTAGTAGTTGTAGTAGTGGTAGTAGTGGTAGGGGGTAGTAGTGGTAGGGGGTAGTAGTGGAAGTAGTGGTAGGGGGTAGTAGTGGTAGGTGGTAGTAGTGGTAGTAGTGGTAGTAGTGGTAGGGGGTAGTAGTGGTAGTAGTGGTAGGTGGTAGTAGTGGTAGGGGGTAGTAGTGGTAGGTGGTAGTAGTGGTAGGTGGTAGTAGTGGTAGATGGTAGTAGTGGTAGTAGTGGTAGGGGGTAGTAGTGGTAGGGGGTAGTAGTGGAAGTAGTGGTAGGGGGTAGTAGTGGTAGGTGGTAGTAGTGGTAGTAGTGGTAGTAGTGGTAGGGGGTAGTAGTGGTAGTAGTGGTAGGTGGTAGTAGTGGTAGTAGTGGTAGTAGTGGTAGGTGGTAGTAGTGGTAGTAGTGGTAGGTGGTAGTAGTGGTAGGGGGTAGTAGTGGTAGTAGTGGTAGTAGTGGTAGTAGTGGTAAGGGGTAGTAGTGGTAGTAGTGGTAGGTGGTAGTAGTGGTAGTAGTGGTAGTAGTGGTAGGTGGTAGTAGTGGTAGTAGTGGTAGTAGTGGTAGTAGTGGTAGTAGTGGTAGTAGTGGTAAGGGGTAGTAGTGGTAGTAGTGGTAGGTGGTAGTAGTGGTAGTAGTGGTACAGTGGGGAGAACAAGTATTTGATACACTGCCGATTTTGCATGTTTTCCTACTTACAAAGAATGTAGAGGTCTGTAATTTTTATCAAAGGTACACTTCAACTGTGAGAGACGGAATCAAAAATCCAGAAAATCACATTGTATGATTTTTAAGTAATTAATTTGCATTTTATTGCAAATTAATTACTTAAGAGGCTGTAGCAGTTTTTTAAAATGTATTTTTATTTTTATTTTTTTTCTTAAGGGGTGGATCATCTTAATATTACGGAAAGAATGTTGCTTCCATCAATGTAATTGTCTGCATCATTTCCAATCCCCCATATATTTTTGGGGTAAATATAAATATCCATATACATATACGCATGCATACATATACACATATATACATACACACATATAGACATACTTTTTTTAGAATATACCTTTATTATTCCCCGCAAACCCTACCACCCTTCCCCCAATTGGAGTAAACTAATTAACAATAACACTTAGGCTTCTACCTTCAGTTTATTTATCTAATATAAACTATTTTACAATAGTTATATTGTGTTTGTTTTTAGTCCTTCCTCTATTTCTGATGTCCATCCAGTTTGATTTCTATTTGTAACTGTGCTATTTCACAAAAGTTCTGAACCTGTATACATTTTACAGACCCCGTATGTTCTACATGTTTACCTTGCTATTAGTCCCACCCTTCAGCTCCATTCAACCCCTCCCATCCATCTCTCAACATCATCCAGTCCCTCCCTTCAGCTCCATTCAACCCCTCCCATCTATCTCTCAACATCATCCAGTCCCTCCCTTCAGCTCCATTCAACCCCTCCCATCTATCTCTCAACATCATCCATTTTGGATTTCTATTTGCCATATATTGTTCAACTGTGCTGTGATGCTTCACAAACGTATTGAACCTTTCTATTCTCATAGTTTCTACAGATTATAAATGAAAAATATATATTTTTGCTAAAATAATTATTATATTATTGATTGAATGACTATGGCTTTTCAAATCAGCCAGTATTGCTATCTGCAGCGTTAGTTCTAGGCAAATGTTGCAATTCTTCAGCCTTTCCTGGACCTGTGACCAAAAACGAGCTACATATGGACAATACCAAAATAAATGATCTAATGACTGCCTCCTCACAGCAGAATCTGCAGAGCTGGGAAGATTGTATCCCCCATATATATATAACATTCTATTGGTTGCAAGAATTTTGTATAATAATAACAATTTAAAAAATTGAAGTTTTGAATCTGCCGTTGTTTTGCGTATCAATTCATAAACCATATGCCATGGAATGGGTACATAAAAAATCTCTTCAAAATTATTTTGCAATTTATATGGCACAGCTGTCAATTTTTTGTTCCTTAAATGAAATTGGTATATGTTTTTATTTATCACACTTTTCTTTAACCATTTATGTTCTTTAATACATTGTTTAAATAATAAAGATATTTTGGAGATTATTTCCTTTCCAAACCACCGAAAGTGAGCAGGTGTAATCTGAATAAAGGGGAAAAGGCCCTTCCTGAATATAGGATGAGACATTCCTACCAATTTACTAGAGAACCAGTTTGGATTTAAGTATAACTTTTGTATGACTGAAGCCTTTAGTGAGAGGTCTAATGCTTTAATATTTAATAATTTCTGCCCTCCAAATTCATATTCGTTATATAAATAGGCCCTTTTCATTTTGTCTGGCTTGCCGTTCCAAATAAAATAGAATCTTTGGTGTAGGCAAAACCATAAGCAAATAGGTAAACTGTGATGTGACTAAAGAGTTAATCAGGGTGATTTTCCCACAAATAGACAGGTATTTTCCTTTCCATGGTAGCAAGATCTTATCTATTTTTGCGAACTTTCTATAAAAATGTATTAGAGTGAGATGATTTCTTTCTTTTGGGATTTGTATACCGAGTATGTCCACATCTCTGTCAGACCATTTAATTGGTAAACTATATGGTAATGTAAAATTAGCCTTTTTTAGTGATCCAACATTTATCATAATTTGGATTTAATCCAGAGAGGATAGCAAAAGTATCAAGATCCTCTATGAGGCTGTGGAGAGATTCTAATTGTGGTTTTAAAAGAAAACATGAATCATCAGCGTACAATGACTTCTTTGTTTTTAAGCCACGGATTTCTAATCCCTTAATATTATTGTTTAATCTAATTTTAACAGCTAACATTTCGATGGCAATAATAAATAGATATGCCGATAGTGGATTATTGTGTGCCTCTATGGTACAGATTTTATTGCTATCTAACTGTACTGTTAGTCCTTTAATTTCCTTTGTTAATATGGACTCTTTTGATGTGAATTGTTTTTGTTTTATAGATGAGTAGTGAATTGCATGGCCTCTAAAGGCACATTTAAAAGTGTCCCACACAATAAGGGGATCAGATGTACCTATGTTATGTCTGAAAAAGTCAGTTATAAATTCTTCTGTCCTAATTTTAAGCAATTTATCATCTAGTAGGCTTTGATTAAATTTCCAATATCCCCGCCCACGTGGAAATTCTGTAATTTTACAGTTATAGTGGGGCAGATTACACATTACAGTTACAGTGGGGTGGAGAGACAGACAGAATACAGTTGCTGTGGGGTGGAGAGACAGATTACAGTTATAGTGAGGGGGGAGAGACAGACTGATTACAGTTATAGTGGGGCGGAGAGACAGACAGATTACAGTTATAGTGAGGGGGGAGAGAGACAGATTACAGTTACAGTGGGGCAGAGAGACAGACAGATTACAGTTATAGTGAGGGGGGAGAGACAGACAGATTACAGTCATAGTGAGGGGGGAGAGAGACAGATTACAGTTACAGTGGGGCAGAGAGACAGACAGATTACAGTTATAGTGAGGGGGGAGAGACAGACAGATTACAGTTATAGTGAGGGCGGAGAGACAGACAGATTACAGTTATAGTGGGGCGGAGAGACAGACAGATTATAGTTACAGTGGGGCGGAGAGACAGACAGATTACAGTTACAGTTGGGTGGAGAGACAGACAGATTACAGTTACAGTGGGGCGGAGAGACAGACAGAATACAGTTACAGTGGGGTGGAGAGACAGACAGATTACAGTTATAGTGGGGCGGAGAGAGAGACAGACAGATTACAGTTATAGTGGGGCGGAGAGAGAGACAGACAGATTACAGTTATAGTGGGGCGGAGAGACAGACAGATTATAGTTACAGTGGGGCGGAGAGACAGACAGATTACAGTTATAGTGGGGCGGAGAGAGAGACAGACAGATTACAGTTACAGTGGGGTGGAGAGACAGACAGATTACAGTTATAGTGGGGCGGAGAGACAGACAGATTATAGTTACAGTGGGGCGGAGAGACAGACAGATTACAGTTATAGTGGGGCGGAGAGAGAGACAGACAGATTACAGTTACAGTGGGGTGGAGAGACAGGCAGATTACAGTTATAGTGGGGCGGAGAGACAGACAGAATACAGCAGGGTCTTATCTGCAGTACGTGTGTGGTCTTATCTCCAAAGTGTGTGCGTGTGTGCGTGTGTGAGAGAGTGTAAGTGTGTGTGTGTGTGTCCGCATGCATGTGCGTTTGTGTGTCTGTGTGCGTGTGTGTGTGTATGTGTGCGTGCGTGTGCGTGTGTGTGTGTGTTTGTGTGTTTGTGTGCTTGAGAGGTTTTTACAGACCAGGCGGGTTGAAATGTCACCTGCTTCTCCTTTTCCGGGGGACAGCAATGTCAGAGGTCAACAAGGGCCACCGACAGACTATTTCAATACACACACACACACACACACACACACACACACACACACACGGTTGTGATTCCTCACCCACTGTGTCACAGGGCTGGTCTTTGTGCACGCAGAAGTCAGTCCTGCAACGAGAAGAACAATATTATAACAAGTTGAGTCCATCTGACCTCGTCCTGCAATGCTACTGTGTTGATAAGTGAGTAGGGTGAAGTTTCTCATGGATGCTGATCTGGGTCAATTTAACATTTTCCACACGTATGTTAAAGCATGTACAATACAATGTCATTTATTTAGATTCCTTCAAACATATTTTGTGTTTCTCTAATCAACACTAAGTTTCCCTTAGGGACAGATCTAGGATCAGCTTCCCCTCCCCAATCTTAACCTTAAACATTTTAATTGGGCCTATTAGTTCAATCCACCAGTTGAATCTTCACTTCCACTTCCGTTGAATTGTCACTTAGTCTCCCACTGGCATGAATTCATGACCAAGTGAAGAAAATGACTTAAGTGTAAATGTTAACTGCCATTTGCTGTCAACGTTACACCAGAATAGTGCTACATAGAAGGGTTAATGTACAATGCACCCTGACTGTGTTCTCTCTAATCTATGTACTGTAGTTCATGCTGGACAAACAGCTAGCAGCCCTCAACTCAAACATTCCACGTCTCCTTCGCTGTGGCATAGTCACAAACACACGCGCGCATGCACGCACGCGCACACACGCACGCACACACACACACACACACACACACACACGCGCGCGCACACATGCGCACGCATGCACGCACAAACAAACACACAGCTTATGTTGGTTACCATGGGGACCGGCCGACCCGTGTAAGGCCCGTTCCAGTACATGCAGGGAGACAAGGCAGGGACTCTCATTCCCACCACTGAGAACCCAAGACCCTCTTTGTCCCCACTGTTAAGCAGTGATTTGACATGGTTTACATACCAAATGGCACCCTATGCCCTACATAGTGTAGTACTTTAACCAGAGCCCTATTGGAATAGGGTGCCATTTGGAATGCAGTCATGCTGTAGAACCCCTGAGTGGAGAGTGACTTTGTAAGTAGTAGGCAAGACACAGAGAGAGAGAGACATAGTGAGGGAGAGAGGCAGAGAGAGAGAGAGAGAGAGAGAGAGAGAGAGAGAGAGACATAGTGAGGGAGAGAGGCAGAGAGAGAGAGACACAGAGACACAGAGACATAGTGAGGGAGCGAGGCAGAGAGAGAGAGAGAGAGAGAGAGAGAGAGAGAGAGAGACATAGTGAGGGAGAGAGAGAGAGAGAGATACATAGTGAGGGAGAGAGGCAGAGAGAGAGAGAGACATAGTGAGGGAGAGAGGCAGAGAGAGAGAGAGAGACACAGAGACATAGTGAGGGAGCGAGGCAGAGAGAGAGAGAGAGAGAGAGAGAGAGAGAGAGAGACATAGTGAGGGAGAGAGAGAGAGAGAGATACATAGTGAGGGAGAGAGGCAGAGAGAGAGAGAGACATAGTGAGGGAGAGAGGCAGAGAGAGAGAGAGAGAGACAGAGAGACAGAGATACATAGTGAGGGAGAGAGGGAGAGAGAGAGAGAGACAGAGAGAGAGAGAGAGAGAGAGATAGTGAGGGAGAGAGGCAGAGAGAGAGAGAGATACATAGTGAGGGAGAGAGGCAGAGAGAGAGAGAGACATAGTGAGGGAGAGAGGCAGAGAGAGGGAGAGAGGCAGAGAGACATAGAGAGGCAGAGAGAGAGAGAGAGAGAGACATAGTGAGGGAGAGAGGCAGAGAGAGAGAGACAGGGACACAGAGACATAGTGAGGGAGAGAGGCAGAGAGAGAGAGAGAGAGAGAGAGAGAGAGAGACATAGTGAGGGAGAAGAGAGAGAGAGAGACATAGTGAGGGAGAGAGGCAGAGAGAGAGAGAGACTTAGTGAGGGAGAGAGGCAGAGAGAGAGAGAGAGACAGAGAGACAGAGATACATAGTGAGGGAGAGAGGGAGAGAGAGAGAGAGACAGAGAGAGAGAGAGAGATAGTGAGGGAGAGAGGCAGAGGGAGAGAGAGAGACATAGTGAGGGAGAGGGGCAGAGAGAGAGAGAGGCAGAGAGAGGGAGAGAGGCAGAGAGACATAGAGAGGCAGAGAGAGAGAGAGACATAGTGAGGGAGAGAGGCAGAGAGAGAGAGAGACAGAGACACAGAGACATAGTGAGGGAGAGAGGCAGAGAGAGAGAGAGAGAGAGAGGGAGAGAGACATAGTGAGGGAGAGAGAGAGAGAGAGAGACATAGTGAGGGAGAGAGAGAGAGAGAGAGACATAGTGAGGGAGAGAGGCAGAGAGAGAGAGAGAGACATAGTGAGGGAGAGAGGCAGAGAGAGAGAGAGAGAGAGAGAGATAGTGAGGGAGAGAGGGAGAGAGAGAGAGACAGAGAGAGAGAGAGAGAGAGAGAGATAGTGAGGGAGAGAGGCAGAGAGAGAGAGAGAGACATAGTGAGGGAGAGAGGCAGAGAGAGAGAGACATAGTGAGGGAGAGAGGCAGAGAGAGAGAGAGAGACATAGTGAGGGAGAGAGGCAGAGAGAGAGAGAGAGAGAGAGAGAGAGAGACAGAGATACATAGTGAGGGAGAGAGGCAGAGAGAGAGAGAGAGAGAGACAGAGAGACAGAGACATAGTGAGGGAGAGAGAGACAGAGAGAGAGGCAGAGAGAGAGAGAGAGAGACAGAGAGACAGAGACATAGTGAGGCAGAGAGAGACTTTAACCAAAACTGAAAGGGTACATATTGGGACGGTCTCCGAAGACGTTTAAATATCTACTCCTCCTCTACAGTTTAAATATCTACCCTCCTCTACAGTTTAAATATCTGCCACACCTCTACAGTGTAAATATCTACCCTCCTCTACAGTGTAAATATCTACCCTCCTCTACAGTTTAAATATCTACCCTCCTCTACAGATTAAATATCTACCCTCCTCTACAGTGTAAATATCTACCCTCCTCTACAGTTTAAATATCTACCCTCCTCTACAGTGTAAATATCTACCCTCCTCTACAGTTTAAATATCTGCCCTCCTCTACAGTTTAAATATCTACCCTCCTCTACAGTTTAAAGATCTGCCACACCTCTACAGTTTAAATATCTACCCTCCTCTACAGTGTAAATATCTACCCTCCTCTACAGTGTAAATATCTACCCTCCTCTACAGTTTAAATATCTACCCTCCTCTACAGTTTAAATATCTACCCTCCTCTACAGTTTAAATATCTACCCTCCTCTACAGTTTAAATATCTACCCTCCTCTACAGTGTAAATATCTACCCTCCTCTACAGTTTAAATATCTACCCTCCTCTACAGTGTAAATATCTACCCTCCTCTACAGTTTAAATATCTGCCCTCCTCTACAGTGTAAATATCTACCCTCCTCTACAGTTTAAATATCTACCCTCCTCTACAGTTTAAATATCTGCCCTCCTCTACAGTGTAAATATCTGCCCTCCTCTACAGTTTAAATATCTGCCCTCCTCTACAGTTTAAATATCTACCCTCCTCTACAGTGTAAATATCTGCCCTCCTCTACAGTGTAAAGATCTACCCTCCTCTACAGTTTAAATATCTACCCTCCTCTACAGTGTAAATATCTACCCTCCTCTACAGTTTAAATATCTGCCCTCCTCTACAGTTTAAATATCTGCCCTCCTCTACAGTGTAAATATCTGCCCTCCTCTACAGTGTAAATATCTACCCTCCTCTACAGTGTAAAGATCTACCCTCCTCTACAGTTTAAATATCTACCCTCCTATACAGTTTAAATATCTACCCTCCTCTACAGTTTAAATATCTGCCCTCCTCTACAGTGTAAATATCTGCCCTCCTCTACAGTGTAAATATCTACCCTCCTCTACAGTGTAAATATCTACCCTCCTCTACAGTGTAAAGATCTACCCTCCTCTACAGTTTAAATATCTACCCTCCTCTACAGTTTAAATATCTACCCTCCTCTACAGTGTAAATATCTACCCTCCTCTACAGTTTAAATATCTACCCTCCTCTACAGTGTAAATATCTACCCTCCTCTACAGTTTAAATATCTGCCCTCCTCTACAGTTTAAATATCTACCCTCCTCTACAGTTTAAAGATCTGCCACACCTCTACAGTTTAAATATCTACCCTCCTCTACAGTGTAAATATCTACCCTCCTCTACAGTGTAAATATCTACCCTCCTCTACAGTTTAAATATCTACCCTCCTCTACAGTTTAAATATCTACCCTCCTCTACAGTTTAAATATCTACCCTCCTCTACAGTTTAAATATCTACCCTCCTCTACAGTGTAAATATCTACCCTCCTCTACAGTTTAAATATCTACCCTCCTCTACAGTGTAAATATCTACCCTCCTCTACAGTTTAAATATCTGCCCTCCTCTACAGTGTAAATATCTACCCTCCTCTACAGTTTAAATATCTACCCTCCTCTACAGTTTAAATATCTGCCCTCCTCTACAGTGTAAATATCTGCCCTCCTCTACAGTTTAAATATCTGCCCTCCTCTACAGTTTAAATATCTACCCTCCTCTACAGTGTAAATATCTGCCCTCCTCTACAGTGTAAAGATCTACCCTCCTCTACAGTTTAAATATCTACCCTCCTCTACAGTGTAAATATCTACCCTCCTCTACAGTTTAAATATCTGCCCTCCTCTACAGTTTAAATATCTGCCCTCCTCTACAGTGTAAATATCTGCCCTCCTCTACAGTGTAAATATCTACCCTCCTCTACAGTGTAAAGATCTACCCTCCTCTACAGTTTAAATATCTACCCTCCTATACAGTTTAAATATCTACCCTCCTCTACAGTTTAAATATCTGCCCTCCTCTACAGTGTAAATATCTGCCCTCCTCTACAGTGTAAATATCTACCCTCCTCTACAGTGTAAATATCTACCCTCCTCTACAGTGTAAAGATCTACCCTCCTCTACAGTTTAAATATCTACCCTCCTCTACAGTTTAAATATCTACCCTCCTCTACAGTTTAAATATCTGCCCTCCTCTACAGTTTAAATATCTACCCTCCTCTACAGTGTAAATATCTACCCTCCTCTACAGTGTAAATATCTACCCTCCTCTACAGTTTAAATATCTACCCTCCTCTACAGTTTAAATATCTGCCCTCCTCTACAGTGTAAATATCTACCCTCCTCTACAGTGTAAATATCTGCCCCTCCTCTACAGTTTAAAGATCTGCCCTCCTCTACAGTGTAAATATCTACCCTCCTCTACAGTTTAAATATCTACCCTCCTCTACAGTTTAAAGATCTGCCCTCCTCTACAGTGTAAATATCTGCCCCTCCTCTACAGTGTAAATATCTACCCTCCTCTACAGTGTAAATATCTGCCCCTCCTCTACAGTGTAAATATCTACCCTCCTCTACAGTGTAAATATCTACCCTCCTCTACAGTTTAAATATCTACCCTCCTCTACAGTTTAAAGATCTGCCCCACCTCTACAGTTTAAAGATCTACCCTCCTCTACAGTGTAAATATCTGCCCCTCCTCTACAGTTTAAATATCTGCCCTCCTCTACAGTGTAAATATCTACCCTCCTCTACAGTTTAAATATCTACCCTCCTCTACAGTTTAAAGATCTGCCCTCCTCTACAGTGTAAATATCTGCCCCTCCTCTACAGTGTAAATATCTACCCTCCTCTACAGTGTAAATATCTGCCCCTCCTCTACAGTGTAAATATCTACCCTCCTCTACAGTGTAAATATCTACCCTCCTCTACAGTTTAAATATCTACCCTCCTCTACAGTTTAAAGATCTACCCTCCTCTACAGTTTAAATATCTGCCCTCCTCTACAGTGTAAATATCTGCCCCTCCTCTACAGTTTAAAGATCTGCCCTCCTCTACAGTGTAAATATCTACCCTCCTCTACAGTTTAAATATCTACCCTCCTCTACAGTTTAAATATCTACTCCTCCTCTATAGTGTAAATATCTACCCTCCTCTACAGTGTAAATATCTACCCTCCTCTACAGTGTAAATATCTACCCTCCTCTACAGTGTAAATATCTACCCTCCTCTACAGTTTAAATATCTACCCTCCTCTACAGTTTAAATATCTACCCTCCTCTACAGTGTAAATATCTACTCCTCCTCTATAGTGTAAATATCTACCCTCCTCTACAGTGTAAATATCTACCCTCCTCTACAGTGTAAATATCTACCCTCCTCTACAGTGTAAATATCTACCCTCCTCTACAGTTTAAATATCTACCCTCCTCTACAGTTTAAATATCTACCCTCCTCTACAGTTTAAATATCTACCCTCCTCTACAGTGTAAATATCTACCCTCCTCTACAGTTTAAATATCTGCCCTCCTCTACAGTGTAAATATCTACCCTCCTCTACAGTTTAAATATCTGCCCTCCTCTACAGTTTAAAGATCTGCCCTCCACTACAGTTTAAATATGTACTCCTCCTCTACAGTTTAAATATCTACCCTCCTCTACAGTTTAAAGATCTACCCTCCTCTACAGTGTAAATATCTACCCTCCTCTACAGTTTAGAGATCTGCCCTCCTCTACAGTGTAAATATCTACTCCTCCTCTACAGTTTAAATATCTACTCCTCCTCTACAGTTTAAATATCTGCCACACCTCTACAGTGTAAAGATCTACCCTCCTCTACAGTTTAAATATCTACCCTCCTCTACAGTTTAAATATCTACTCTCCTCTACAGTTTAAATATCTACTCCTCCTCTACAGTGTAAATATCTACCCTCCTCTACAGTTTAAAGATCTACCCTCCTCTACAGTGTAAAGATCTACCCTCCTCTACAGTGTAAATATCTACCCTCCTCTACAGTTTAAAGATCTACCCTCCTCTACAGTGTAAATATCTACCCTCCTCTACAGTTTAAAGATCTACCCTCCTCTACAGTGTAAATATCTACCCTCCTCTACAGTGTAAAGATCTACCCTCCTCTACAGTTTAAATATCTACCCTCCTCTACAGTTTAAATATCTGCCCTCCTCTACAGTTTAAATATCTACCCTCCTCTACAGTGTAAATATCTACCCTCCTCTACAGTGTAAATATCTGCCCCTCCTCTACAGTTTAAAGATCTGCCCTCCTCTACAGTGTAAATATCTACCCTCCTCTACAGTTTAAATATCTACCCTCCTCTACAGTTTAAAGATCTGCCCTCCTCTACAGTGTAAATATCTGCCCCTCCTCTACAGTGTAAATATCTACCCTCCTCTACAGTGTAAATATCTGCCCCTCCTCTACAGTGTAAATATCTACCCTCCTCTACAGTGTAAATATCTACCCTCCTCTACAGTTTAAATATCTACCCTCCTCTACAGTTTAAAGATCTGCCCCACCTCTACAGTTTAAAGATCTACCCTCCTCTACAGTGTAAATATCTGCCCCTCCTCTACAGTTTAAAGATCTGCCCTCCTCTACAGTGTAAATATCTACCCTCCTCTACAGTGTAAATATCTACCCTCCTCTACAGTGTAAATATCTACCCTCCTCTACAGTTTAAATATCTACCCTCCTCTACAGTTTAAAGATCTGCCCTCCTCTACAGTGTAAATATCTGCCCCTCCTCTACAGTGTAAATATCTACCCTCCTCTACAGTGTAAATATCTGCCCCTCCTCTACAGTGTAAATATCTACCCTCCTCTACAGTGTAAATATCTACCCTCCTCTACAGTTTAAATATCTACCCTCCTCTACAGTTTAAAGATCTACCCTCCTCTACAGTTTAAATATCTGCCCTCCTCTACAGTGTAAATATCTGCCCCTCCTCTACAGTTTAAAGATCTGCCCTCCTCTACAGTGTAAATATCTACCCTCCTCTACAGTTTAAATATCTACCCTCCTCTACAGTTTAAATATCTACTCCTCCTCTATAGTGTAAATATCTACCCTCCTCTACAGTGTAAATATCTACCCTCCTCTACAGTGTAAATATCTACCCTCCTCTACAGTGTAAATATCTACCCTCCTCTACAGTTTAAATATCTACCCTCCTCTACAGTTTAAATATCTACCCTCCTCTACAGTGTAAATATCTACTCCTCCTCTATAGTGTAAATATCTACCCTCCTCTACAGTGTAAATATCTACCCTCCTCTACAGTGTAAATATCTACCCTCCTCTACAGTGTAAATATCTACCCTCCTCTACAGTTTAAATATCTACCCTCCTCTACAGTTTAAATATCTACCCTCCTCTACAGTTTAAATATCTACCCTCCTCTACAGTGTAAATATCTACCCTCCTCTACAGTTTAAATATCTGCCCTCCTCTACAGTTTAAATATCTACCCTCCTCTATAGTGTAAATATCTACCCTCCTCTACAGTGTAAATATCTACCCTCCTCTACAGTTTAAATATCTGCCCTCCTCTACAGTTTAAAGATCTGCCCTCCTCTACAGTTTAAATATGTACTCCTCCTCTACAGTTTAAATATCTACCCTCCTCTACAGTTTAAAGATCTACCCTCCTCTACAGTGTAAATATCTACCCTCCTCTACTCCTCTACAGTTTAGAGATCTGCCCTCCTCTACAGTGTAAATATCTACTCCTCCTCTACAGTTTAAATATCTACCCTCCTCTACAGTTTAAATATCTACCCTCCTCTACAGTGTAAATATCTACCCTCCTCTACAGTGTAAATATCTACTCCTCCTCTACAGTGTAAAGATCTACTCCACCTCTACAGTGTAAATATCTCCTCCTCCTCTACAGTGTAAATATCTACCCTCCTCTACAGTTTAAAGATCTGTCCTCCTCTACAGTTTAAATATCTACCCTCCTCTACAGTTTAAATATCTACCCTCCTCTACAGTGTAAATATCTACCCTCCTCTACAGTGTAAATATCTACCCTCCTCTACAGTGTAAATATCTACCCTCCTCTACAGTTTAAATATCTACCCTCCTCTACAGTTTAAATATCTACCCTCCTCTACAGTGTAAATATCTACCCTCCTCTACAGTTTAAATATCTGCCCTCCTCTACAGTTTAAATATCTGCCCTCCTCTACAGTTTAAATATGTACTCCTCCTCTACAGTTTAAATATCTACCCTCCTCTACAGTGTAAATATCTGCCCCTCCTCTACAGTGTAAATATCTACCCTCCTCTACAGTTTAAATATCTACCCTCCTCTACAGTTTAAATATCTACCCTCCTCTACAGTTTAAATATCTGCCCTCCTCTACAGTGTAAATATCTGCCCTCCTCTACAGTTTAAATATCTGCCCTCCTCTACAGTGTAAATATCTACCCTCCTCTACAGTTTAAATATCTGCCCTCCTCTACAGTGTAAATATCTGCCCTCCTCTACAGTGTAAATATCTACCCTCCTCTACAGTTTAAATATCTACCCTCCTCTACAGTTTAAATATCTGCCCTCCTCTACAGTTTAAATATCTACCCTCCTCTACAGTTTAAATATCTACCCTCCTCTACAGTTTAAATATCTGCCCTCCTCTACAGTTTAAATATCTACCCTCCTCTACAGTGTAAATATCTACCCTCCTCTACAGTGTAAATATCTACCCTCCTCTACAGTGTAAAGATCTACCCTCCTCTACAGTTTAAATATCTACCCTCCTCTACAGTGTAAAGATCTACCCTCCTCTACAGTTTAAATATCTACCCTCCTCTACAGTTTAAAGATCTACTCTCCTCTACAGTTTAAATATCTACCCTCCTCTACAGTGTAAAGATCTGCCCTGCTCTACAGTGTAAATATCTACCCTCCTCTACAGTGTAAAGATCTACCCTCCTCTACAGTGTAAATATCTACCCTCCTCTACAGTTTAAATATCTACTCTCCTCTACAGTTTAAATATCTACCCTCCTCTACAGTTTAAATATCTACCCTCCTCTACAGTGTAAAGATCTACCCTCCTCTACAGTGTAAATATCTACCCTCCTCTACAGTGTAAAGATCTACCCTCCTCTACAGTTTAAATATCTACCCTCCTCTACAGTTTAAAGATCTACTCTCCTCTACAGTTTAAATATCTACCCTCCTCTACAGTGTAAAGATCTGCCCTCCTCTACAGTGTAAATATCTACCCCCTCTACAGTGTAAATATCTACCCTCCTCTACAGTGTAAAGATCTACCCTCCTCTACAGTTTAAATATCTACTCTCCTCTACAGTTTAAATATCTACCCTCCTCTACAGTTTAAATATCTACCCTCCTCTACAGTGTAAAGATCTACCCTCCTCTACAGTGTAAATATCTACCCTCCTCTACAGTTTAAATATCTACTCTCCTCTACAGTTTAAATATCTACCCTCCTCTACAGTGTAAATATCTACTCCACCTCTACAGTTTAAATATCTACCCTCCTCTACAGTGTAAATATCTACTCCACCTCTACAGTTTAAATATCTACCCTCCTCTACAGTTTAAATATCTGCCCTCCTCTACAGTTTAAAGATCTACCCTCCTCTACAGTGTAAATATCTACCCTCCTCTACAGTTTAAATATCTACCCTCCTCTACAGTGTAAATATCTACTCCACCTCTACAGTTTAAATATCTACCCTCCTCTACAGTGTAAATATCTACCCTCCTCTACAGTTTAAATATCTACCCTCCTCTACAGTGTAAATATCTACCCTCCTCTACAGTGTAAATATCTACCCCCTCTACAGTGTAAATATCTACTCCTCCTCTACAGTGTAAATATCTACTCCTCCTCTACAGTTTAAATATCTACCCTCCTCTACAGTTTACATATCTACCCTCCTCTACAGTGTAAATATCTACCCCCTCTACAGTGTAAATATCTACTCCTCCTCTACAGTGTAAATATCTACTCCTCCTCTACAGTGTAAATATCTACCCTCCTCTACAGTTTAAATATCTACTCCTCCTCTATAGTGTAAATATCTACCCTCCTCTACAGTTTAAATATCTGCCCTCCTCTACAGTTTAAATATCTACTCCTCCTCTATAGTGGTCTGGTTAGTAAAACACTGTTAATGACCCATCTGTACGGTCCAGGTGGGTTCAAACCAGAGATGCCTTTGAACTCTGTTAACAAGCCTGAGCCAAAACACACACACACACACACATGCACACACACACATGCACACACACACATGCACACACACACATGCACACATGCACCACACACACACATATACACACTCCCTTCATGCTAGAAGGCCAAGAGCAGCTGCTGCCTCCAACACCACAGACCCACCAAACCTCAACAGGATCTAAATCAGTCTACTGCACTTCCTCTACTTACTCTGTGTGTGTGGTGTGGTGTGTGTGTGTGATAGTGTAGTTCCTATGTTAGTAGAGTGGCAGTACAGGGGTGGGTCACTGCCATTAGTAACCCTGTGATTTGGGAGAGTGGAGGTTAATTTGAAGTCTATGACTAACAGGTGAGGAGGGAGTAGAGCGCTGTGATGTCATCCTAGGCAGACTGCTGAACTGATTCAGCCTCTTTTCTAAGTATGGAGAAGACAGAGTCACTACAGCTGTACTAGACCTCACTGACAACACTGAAGAGGAAGTTGTCCTGTGTGGCTCAGTTGGTAGAGCATGGTTCTTGCAACAACAAAGGTTGTGGGTTTGAGTCCTGCTGGGGCCACCAATACCTTATCTCACTCTGTCACACCCTCGTTCTTTCTTTCTCCCTCCCTGCGGTCTGCCACATATCCCACTAACGTCTAACAACTAGTAATGGGTTGTACTGCTGCCCTCCTGGTCTGATGGCATGGGCTGTCTCGGACTGTGAGGTAAAGTGGATTTAACAAACAGCCGGGGGGCTGACGAGCCAGCTGGAGACGCAGAACACTCGTTTGATGTGGAGAGGAGGAGAGTGAGTGACAGGGGGAGGCTGGGCGGAGGGGAGAGGGCATGGTGAGGGGGAGGCTGGGCGGAGGGGAGATGGCATGGCGAGGGGGAGGCTGGGCGGAGGGGAGAGGGCATGACGAGGAGGAGGCTGGGCGGAGGGGAAAGGGCATGGTGAGGGGAGGCTGGGCGGAGGGGAGAGGGCATGGCGAGGGGGAGGCTGGGCGGAGGGGAGAGGGCATGGCGAGGGGGAGGCTGGGCGGAGGGGAGAGGGCATGGCGAGGGGGAGGCTGGGCGGAGGGGAGAGGGCATGGTGAGGGGAGGCTGGGCGGAGGGGAGAGGGCATGGTGAGGGGAGGCTGGGCGGAGGGGAGAGGGCATGGTGAGGGGAGGCTGGGCGGAGGGGAAAGGGCATGGTGAGGGGGAGGCTGGGTAGAGGGCATGGCTGGGTGGAGGGGAGAGGGCATGGTGAGGGGGAGGCTGGGCGGAGGGGAGAGGGCATGGTGCGGGGGAGGCTGGGGAGAGGGCGGAGGGGAGAGGGCATGGCGAGGGGGAGGCTGAACACAGAGATTCTTTCCTGTTAAGATGTCTCCCGAATCCCTAGAAATGATCCAACTAGTACAGTATCAGTTACATACTGAGAGCAGATAGGCAGACATTAGACTGTCTCAGACAGATACAGGACAGTATCACATGTCATGTAATCTCCTGAGAGGCAGGTAATGAGTTGTTGGAGACGAGGAAGTCTACAGTGACAGGCGTGACATAGAGATTACCCCTCTCCTCTGAGTGTTACAGTACAGCAGACACACACATCCCAGACAGATGCCCACACACCCTGACATACACACGGCGTCTCAGCTCAGCCAGATCAGCCGTCAGTGAGAAGGGAAACCGGAGCATGAAGTGACACGCTCTAAATTTGCCCACATCTTCCTCTCCTCTCCCTCCCTTCTCCTCTCCTCTCCTCTCTGCTCCCCCCTCCAATCTCTCCTCTCTCTCCCATCTCTCCTCTCTCTCCCATCTCTCCTCTCTCTCCCATCTCTCCTCTCTCTCCCCTCTCTCCTCTCTTCTCTCCTCTCTGCTCCCCCCTCCCATCTCTCCCCTCCCTCCCTTCTCCTCTCCTCTCCTCTATGCTCCCCCCTCCCATCTCTCCTCTCTCTCCCCTCCCTCCCTTCTCCTCTCCTCTCCTCTCTGCTCCCCCCTCCAATCTCTCCTCTCTCTCCCATCTCTCCTCTCTCTCCCCTCTCTCCTCTCTTCTCTCCTCTCTGCTCCCCGTTAACTACCACATGCACAATGTAGTCAACGTGTGCCAAATCTGTAAGTTGAAAACATTGTATGTTAAAAGTACTGTATTTCTAGTTGAATGGACATATGACACTGATTGAGTAAATACATTTTAAGTTGACAGAATTTTTGCCTACGTTTTTGGGCCAAGTTTGGGCCAACTAAAAATGTTATGTTCAGGTAACACCTTGACCGAAAGGTTCAGTAAAGAAGGCTGTAGAACTACTTACTTAATAATATTTAGTTGAAACAACCAGATTTGTTTTACGGTGCAGGATGACAGGATACGATCTGACAGGCTATATGAGTGCTTGTTGAAACCAAATGAAACCTTTCACCTCCCGGCCCAAATTAGAACAGGTAATAATGCCTAATTAAGAATTAGGAATGAGAGAGAGAGAGAGTGCGTGTGAGTGTGTGTGTGTGTGTGTGTGTGTGTGTGTGTGTGTGTGTGTGTGTGTGTGCGCATGCGTGCAAGAGAGATGTGCTAATGGGCTAATTGATTAAAACCACCATGGCCACGAAGAGGAGCAATATATGCTACAGCTTTACAGACAGGAAGAATAATCAGACAGTTCCTGTGGACCAACTGTCTGACCTGAATAATGTAGGAAAAAGATAATACAATACAGCCAAGGACAGAGAGAGAAAGAGAGAGAGAGAGACAGAGGGAGTGAGTGAGAGAGAGGGGGAGAGGGAGAGAGAGAGAGAGAGGGAGATGGAGCGAGAAGGAGAAACAGAAAGAGAGAGACAGAGAGAGAGAGAGAGAGGGAGGGAGAGAGAGAGGGAGAGGGAGAGAGAGACAGAGAGAGAGACAGAGAGAGAGATAAAGAAAGCGACAGGGAGAGAGAGAGAGTATAGATAGAATTCTAATAGAAAAAAGAGACAAAGGGAGAGACAGAGGGAGAGACAGTGGGAGAGAGAAAGAGAGAGACAGACAGAGAGACAGTGGGAGAGAGAAAGAGAGAAACCGACAGAGAGACAGTGAGAGAAAGAAAGAGACAGGGAGAGAGAGAGAGAGAGAGAGAGTGAGAGAGAGAGAGAGAGACGGAGATGGAGAAAAAAGAAAGAGGGAGAGAGCGGGGAAGAGGGAGATGGAGGGAAAGAGAGAGAGAGGGGGAGAGAGGGAGATGGAGCGAGAAGGAGAGATAAAAAGAAAGAGAAAGAGGGAGAATGAGAGAGAAGAAGAAAGAGAGAGGGGGAGAGACAGAGAGGGAGAGAGAGAGACAGAGAGAGAGGGAGAGAGAGAGAGAGAGACAGGGAGAGAGAGAGCGCGAGAGAGACAGGGAGAGAGAGGGAGACAGAGACGGAGAGGAGGGAGAGACAGAGAGCGAGAGAAAGAGAAAGAGAAAGAGAAAGAGAAAGAGAGAGAGAGGGAGAGGGAGAGGGAGAGGGAGAGGGAGAGGGAGAGGGAGAGGGAGAGGGAGGGGGAGAGAGAGGGAGAGAGAGAGGGAGAGAGGGAGATGGAGCGAGAAGGAGAGAGAAAAAGAAAGAGAGAAAAAGGGAGAAGGAGAAGGAGAGAGAAGAAGAAAGAGAGAGGGAGAGAGGCAGAGAGGGAGAGAGAGAGAGAGAGAGAGGCAGAGAGAGAGGGAGATGGAGAGAAAAAGAGAGAGAGAAAAAGAGACAGAGAGGGAGATGAGAGAGAAAGAGAGGAGAGAGAGAGGGAGAGACAGTGAGAGACAGGGTGAGAGACAGATGGAGAGGGAGATAGAGACGGGGAGGGAGAGAGACAGAGGGAGAGGGAAAGAGAGAGACAGACAGAGAGAGAGAGAGAGAGAGAGAGAGAGAGAGAGAGAGAGGGGGGTATCGGGAGAGAGCGAGGTGGAGAGAGGGGGAGAGAGAGAATGGAGAGAGGGAGATGGAGCGAGAAGGAGAAAGAAAAAGAAAGAGAGAAAGAGGGAGAAGGAGAAGGAGAGAGAAGAAGAAAGAGAGAGGGAGAGAGAGAGAGGCAGAGAGAGAGGGATATGGAGAGAAAGAGAGAGAGAGAAAAAGAGAGAGAGAGAGGGAGATGGAGAGAGAAAGAGAGGAGAGAGAGAGAGAGGGAGAGAGAGAGTGAGAGACAGGGTGAGAGACAGAGGGAGAGGGAAAGAGAGAGACAGACTGAGAGAGAGAGAGAGAGAGAGAGAGAGAGGGGGGAGGGAGAGAGAAAGAGATAGACACATTGAGAGAAAGAAAGAGAGGAGAGAGAGAGAGAGAGACAGAGAGAGAGAGAGAATAGATGGAATTCTATTAGAAAAAAGAACCGTCAAATTTTACTACCATCTTAATTAAAACAAGCTACCCCGAAACATTCCATCACACAGCCCTACAATGTCAAGAGATGAAACATGAGAAGAGTCCCCTTAGCCAGCTGGTTCTGAGGCTCAGTTCACTAACCAAACCAACCCATAGAGCCTCAGGACTGCACACAGAAAGGCTGGCCCAACCAAATCATCAAAGCAAAAATAAAAATATATCACCTATTAGAAAGACACCACAACAAATCAACGCTCTTTGGCTCTAAACAGACTGGTGGCAGACTATCTGACCACTGTGACTGATAGAAAACTGAGTAAAACACTGACTAGGTACAGACTCAGTGAGCACAGTCTGGCTATAGAGGCAAACCTGGCTGCCCAGAGAGGACAGGCTGTGCTCACTCTGCTCCAGGGGAGAGGTACAGACTCAGTGAGCACAGTCTGGCTATAGAGGCAAACCTGGCTGCCCAGAGAGGACAGGCTGTGCTCACTCTGCTCCAGGGGAGAGGTACAGACTCAGTGAGCACAGTCTGTCTATAGAGGCACACCTGGCTGCCCAGAGAGGACAGGCTGTGCTCACTCTGCTCCAGGGGAGAGGTACAGACAGAGATGTATTTCCCATAATACTGTGAGGAATACTCAGACCTAAGAGAATATTTCTTTCCCAAAATTATAATTAAGTACAAAGAATTTATTGTGTGAAAAGCCTCAATGTGCAGCTTTGGCAGCCAAATATGCATCCTCCTACCATAACCTGAGGACAGACAGTGAAAAGTGCAATGTAATTTAAAAAATAAATACAATTATTTCACCTTTAAGATAAAGCAAAGTAGTACGACAGAAACAACAACACATAGTTAGTTACACATGGGACCATCAAACTTTGTCATGTGGCATTCATACCATGTTGTGTGGCTTTCATACCATGTCATGTGGCTTTCATACCATGCCATGTGGCTTTCATACCATGCCATGTGGCTTTCATACCATGTCGTGTGGCTTTCATACCATGTCATGTGGCTTTAATACCATGTCATGTGGCTTTCATACCATGCCATGTGGCCATACCATGTTATTTGGCTACTTAATCATGTTGAGACTGGCCTATTACTATTACTTTAATGTATTATTATTATTATTATTATTATTCTCATTAGTATTATTGTTGTCACGGCCTGCTTCCTGGGAAGGAGAATCTAATAAACCCCTAGACAAGACGAACACAATAAATCACCCATGTCACACCCTGGCCTAACCAAAATAATAAAGAAAACAAAGATAACTAAGGCCAGGGCGTGACAATTGTTGTAGTTCCTGTTAATGGTATTCCCATTTCCACTACTACTACTTCTATGACTATTATTGATGCCTTATTGCTGTTGGTCCCACAATTTTTCGTCATATAGTTTGGATACCTACTCATTCAAGGGTTTTTCTTTATTTTTACTATTTTCTACATTTTACTATTTTCTACAAGACATCAAAATCATGAAATAACACATGTGAATCATGTAGTAACCCAAAAAGTGTTAAACAAATCAAAATATATTTTATATTTGAGATTCTTTAAAATAGCCACCCTTTGCATTGATGACAGCTTTGCACACTCTTGGCATCCTCTCAACCAACTTCACGAGGTAGTCACCTGGAATGCATTTCAATTAACAGGTGTGCCTTGTTAAAAGTTAATTTGTGGAATTTCTTTTCTTCTTAATGCATTTGAGCCAATCAGTTGTGTTGTGACAAGGGAGAGGTGGTATACAGAACATAGCTCTATTTGGTAAAAGACCAAGTCCATATTATGGCAAGAACAGCTCAAATAAGCAAAGAGAAACAACAGTCCATCATTACTTTAAAACATGAAGGTCAGTCAATGTGGAAAAGCGCTATGATGAAACTGTTTCTCATGAGGACCGCAACAGGAAATGAAGACCCAGAGTTACCTCTGCTGCAGAGGATAAGTTCATTAGAGTTAACTGCACGTCAGATTGCAGCCAGTGTTGCCAACTAATTTTCAGGGGAAGTTGCTAGAGGCAGGTCAATTTGTTGCTAAAAGTTGCTAAATACACGTTGTGATGTCATTGCGTGATGATGTCATTACGTAATAACGTAAAACTGCGTCATTACGTAGAATACACAATAACGTTTCTCAAATTGACTGGCCATCTCATTGAAAAATATGATTTGACATTTGTTAGTTTCTCTCAAACGTATCCCCAACACCCCACCCAGACTAGCGAGACACCCTCCAAGACCTGCAGGACCCCCCCTGGACCTACACATAGAGGACCCACGGCAAGAGGACCTACATCCAGACCACAGCACCCCCAGACACATCCACACCCCCACCCCAACCAATCAACACCCCCCCCCCCCACGTCAACCATGCCCACACCCCATTTAGGCCCCCTCAGATCAGACCTATGCCACTCCTGCCCACCCCATGCACCCCACCCCCACAAAGAGGGCCTCAACATGGAAGTCACACATATGCCCAGGTAGTGAGCGGGCAAACAGGCCCAACCCCCACTCTTACACTTGCACAAGCCAATGGCATGTACCAGATGCTAAGCAGGCTCTGCTCACAATTACTGGCCTGAGGCCAAAACATGACCAACAACATTGGACACTTTATGGAACAAAAAGCCTTCACTATATCATCCTGGAATATCCAAGGCCTGAGGTCACCTGCCTTTGGCCTAAAGAGCAGGAACCCGGACTTCACCAAAGAAATCGGTAATACAGACATTGTCATCCTGAAAGAAACTTGGTACAGAGGGGACGGACCCACTGGTTGCCCTCTAGGTTACAGAGAGCTGGTAGTCCCATCCACCAAACTACCAGGTGTGAAACAGGGAAGGGACTCAGGGGGTATGCTAATTTGGTATAGAGCAGACCTAACTCACTCCATTAAATTAATCAAAACAGGAACATTTTTCATTTGGCTAGAAATTCAAAAGGAAATTATCTTAACAGAGAAATATGTCCTCCTGTGTGCTGCCTATATCCCCCCACTAGAATCCCCATACTTTAATGAAGGCAGCTTCTCCATCCTGGAGGGGGAAATCAATCATTTCCAGGCCCAGGGACATGTACTAGTCTGTGGCGACCTAAATGCCAGAACCGGACAAGAACCTGACACCCTCAGCACACAGGGGGACAAACACCTGCCTGGAGGTGACAGCATTCCCTCCCACATATGCCCCACTAGGCACAACTATGACAACATAACCAACAAAAATGGGTCACAACTCCTGCAGCTCTGTCGCACGCTGGGTATGTACATAGTCAACGGTAGGCTTCGAGGGGACTCCTATGGTAGGCACACCTATAGCTCATCTCTTGGCAGTAGTACTGTAGACTACTTTATCACTGACCTCAACCCAGTGTCTCTCAGAGCTTTCACAGTCAGCCCACTGACACCCCTATCAGACCACAGCAAAATCACAGTCCACTTGAACAGAGCAATACTCAATCACGAGGCATCAAAGCCAAAGGAACTGAGTAAAATTAAGAAATGCTATAGATGGAAGGAATGCAGTTTGGAAACCTACCAAAAAACAATTAGGCAACAACAAATTCAATCCCTTATAGACAATTTCCTGGGTAAAACATTCCTCTGTAATAGTGAAGGTGTAAACTTGGCAGTAGAAAATCTTAACAGTATATTTGACCTCTCAGCTTCCCTATCAAATCTAAAAAATCTCAAATAGAAAACCAAAGAAAATGAACAACAATGACAAATGGTTTGATGAAGAATGCAAAAATCAAAGAAAGAAATTGAGAAACCTGCCCAACCAAAAACATAGAGACCTGGAAAACCTGAGTCTACGCCTTCACTATGGTGAATCACTAAAACAATACAGAAATACACTACGGAAAAAGAAGGAAGAGCACGTCAGAAATCAGCTCAATGTAATTGAAGAATCCATAGACTCTAACCACTTCTGGGAAAATTGGATAACACTAAACAAACAACAACACGAAGAATTATCTATCCAAAATGGAGATGTATGGGTAAACCACTTCTCCAATCTTTTTGGCTCTATAACAAAGAATAAAGAGCAAAAACATATACATGATTAAAATACAAATCTTAGAATCAACTATTAAAGACTACCAGAACCCACTGGATTCTCCAATTACCTTGAATGAGTTACAGGACAAAATAAAAACCCTCCAACCCAAAAAGGCCTGTGGTGTTGATGGTATCCTTAATGAAATTATCAAATATACAGACAACAAATTCCAATTAGCTATTCTAAAACTCTTTAACATCATCCTTAGCTCTGGCATCTTCCCCAATATTTGGAACCAAGGACTGATCACCCCAATCGACAAAAGTGGAGACAAATTTGACCCTCGTACATTTCCTCAAACAATGTACTGAGCAAATGTAAAATTGGCTTTTTACCAAATTACCGTACAACAGACCATATATTCACCCTGTACACCCTAATTAACAACCAAACAAACCAAAACAAAAGCGAAAGTCTTCTCATGCTTTGTTGATTTCAAAAAAGCATTCGACTCAATCAAAGGCTTTTGAGGGTTTGCTATACAAATTGATGGAAAGTGGTATTGCGGGTAAAATATATGACATTATAAAATCCATGTACACAAACAACAAGTGTGCGGTTAAAATTGGCAAAAAACACACACATTTTTTCACACTGGGTCGTGGGGTGAGACAGGGATGCAGCTTAAGCCCCACCCTCTTCAACATATATATCAACGAATTGGCGCGGGCACTAGAAAAGTCTGCAGCACCTGGCCTCACCCTACTAGAATCCGAAGTCAAATGTCTACTGTTTGCTGATGATCTGGTGCTTAGGCACCAACCAAGGAGGGCCTACAGCAGCACCTAGATCTTCTGCACAGATTCTGTCAGACCTGGGCCCTGACAGTAAATCTCAGTAAGACCAAAATAATGGTGTTCCAAAAAAGGTCCAGTCGCCAGGACCAGAAATACAAATTCCATCTAGACACTGTTGCCCTAGAGCACACAAAAAAACTATACATACCTTGGCCTAAACATCAGCGCCACAGGTAACTTCCACAAAGCTGTGAACGATCTGAGAGACAAGGCAAGAAGGGAATTCTATGCAATCAAAAGAAACATACATTTCAACGTACCAATTAGGATCTGGCTAAAAATACTTGAATCAGTCATAGAGCCCATTGCCCTTTACGGTTGTGAGGTCTGGGGTCCGCTCACCAACCAAGACTTCACAAAATGGGACAAACACCAAATTGAGACTCTGCATGCAGAATTCTGCAAGAATATCCTCCGTGTACAACGTAGAACACCAAATAATGCATGCAGAGCAGAATTAGGCCGATACCCACTAATTATCAAAATCCAGAAAAGAGCCGTTAAATTCTATAACCACCTAAAAGGAAGCGATTCCCAAACCTTCCATAACAAAGCCATTACCTACAGAGAGATGAACCTGGAGGAGAGTCCCCTAAGCAAGCTGGTCCTGGGGCTCTGTTCACAAACACAAACACACCCTACAGAGCCCCAGGACAGCAGCACAATTAGACCCAACCAAATCATGAGAAAACTAAAAGATAATTACTTGACACATTGGAAAGAATTAACAAAAAAACAGAGCAAACTAGAATGCTATTTGGCCCTAAACAGAGAGTACAAAGTGGCAGAATACCTGACCACTGTGACTGACCCAAACTTAAGGAAAGCTTTGACTATGTACAGACTTAGTGAGCATAGCTTTGCTATTGAGAAAGGCCGCCGTAGACAGACCTGGCTCTCAAAAGAAGACAGGCTATGTGCTCACTGCCCACAAAATGGGGTGGAAACTGAGCTGTACTTCCTAACCTCCTGCCCAATGTATGACCATATTAGAGATACATATTTCCCTCAGATTACACAGATCCACAAAGAATTCAAAAACAAATCACATTTTAATAAACTCCCATATCTACTGGGTGAAATACCAGTGTGCCATCACAGCAGCAAGATTTGTGACCTGTTGCCACAAGAAAAGGGCAACCAGTGAAGAACAAACACCTTTGGAAATAAAACCAATATTTATGTTTATTTATTTTTCCTTTTGTACTTGAACTATTTGTGACATTTGAAATGTCTTTATTCTTTTGAACTTTGAGTGTAATGTTTACTGTTCATTTTTTTATTATTTATTTCACTTTTGTTTATTATCTATTTCACTTGCTTTGGCCCTTGCCTATAAAGCCCATTGAATTGAAATTGAAATGGAGAGAGAGCTGGGAGAGAGAGAGAGAGAGAGAGCAGGCAGAGAGAGCAGGAGACTATATCAGATACACAGTGACAACAGTGCCAGTCCTGGACAGTGACAGTGTGATTGGAAGCGTGACAGTGACAATGACAGTTACCTAGTGACGAGCACGGCCGTGTCCACAGGTGGGATGTCATCCCTGCCCCCGGGCACGTAATTGTTGCCTAAGTAACGGGGGCCGCCGTACTCCTCCCACTGCCACTGACAGAAGCTCTCCAGGGCCCTTTCTCCGTGGTGGCCCACTTTCAGCTTGTCCTTTAGAGGAAACAGGGAAGGAAGCAAGACAAGGAGATAATGAGAGGAGATGAGGACATAATCTTTCCAGAGCCCTCTCTCCGTGGTGGCCCATCTTCAGCCTGTCCTGTGGAGAAAACTGAACAGCATCACACACAGGGTCAGGGAAGGAGAAGAGGAAAGGAGACAAGAAACAAGGAGACAATAATAGAGGAGAATTGATAGGAGCTCTCCCTCTCTGTGGAAAGAGGAGAAGTGACAAAAGCCCTTGTATTAGGATGAAGTGTCCTCAAGAAAGCTAGCCAAAAGTCTGTTGAGCCTTTTCCAAGCTGATCCTAGAACTGTGCATAAGGGCGACATCGACCGTGTCAGGTGCGTGAATGAGGACCCAAAAGCGAATTAACAAAACAGAGTTTCTTTAATGACGAAACACACGTAGGCTCAGATGGACAGGCAGATTCCGACAGGACAGGACAAGGTTAGCTGAGCAGGCAGATTCCGACAGGACAGGACAAGGTAGCAGCAAACACGACGATAGTCTGGTTCAGGCATGAGTAACACAAACGAGAATCCGACAAAGACAGAAACAAAAACAGAGAGAGATATAGAGGACTAATCAGAGGGAAAAAGGGAACAGGTGGGAAAAGGGGTGACGAGGTAGTTAGGAGGAGACAAGGAACAGCTGGGGGAAAGAGGGGGAGAAAAGGTAACCTAATAACGACCAGCAGAGGGAGACAGGGTGAAGGGAAAGGACAGAAACAAGACACAACATGACAATACATGACAGTACCCCCCCACTCACCGAGCGCCTCCTGGCGCACTCGAGGAGGAAACCTGGCGGCAACGGAGGAAATCATCGATCAGCGCACGGTCCAGCACGTCCCGAGAGGGAACCCAACTCCTCTCCTCAGGACCGTACCCCTCCCAATCTACTAGGTACTGATGACCACGGCCCCGAGGACGCATGTCCAAAATCCTACGGACCCTGTAGATGGGTGCGCCCTCGACAAGGATGGGGGGGGGGGGGGGGGGAGACGAGCGGGGGCGCGAAGAACGGGCTTGACACAGGAGACATGGAAGACCGGGTGGACGCGACGAAGATATCGCGGAAGAAGAAGTCGAACTGCGACAGGATTAATGATCTGAGAAATCCGGAACGGACCAATGAACCGCGGGGTCAACTTGCGAGAAGCGGTCTTAAGGGGAAGGTTCTGAGTGGAGAGCCAAACTCTCTGACCGCGACAATATCTAGGACTCTTTGTTCTACGCTTATTAGCAGCCCTCACAGTCTGCGCCCTATAACGGCAAAGTGCAGACCTGACCCTCTTCCAGGTGCGCTCGCAACGTTGGACAAAAGCCTGAGCGGAGGGGACGCTGGACTCGGCGAACTGAGATGAGAACAGCGGAGGCTGGTACCCGAGGCTACTCTGAAAAGGAGATAGCCCGGTCGCAGACGAAGGAAGCGAGTTGTGGGCGTATTCTGCCCAGGGGAGCTGTTCTGACCAAGACGCAGGGTTGCGAAAAGAAAGACTGCGTAAGATGCGACCAATAGTCTGATTGGCCCGTTCTGCTTGACCGTTAGACTGGGGGTGAAAGCCGGAAGAGAGACTGACGGAAGCCCCAATCAAACGGCAAAACTCCCTCCAAAATTGAGACGTGAATTGCGGACCTCTGTCCGAAACGACGTCTGACGGAAGGCCATGAATTCTGAAAACATTCTCGATGATGATTTGTGCCGTCTCTTTAGCAGAAGGAAGCTTAGCAAGGGGAATAAAATGAGCCGCCTTAGAGAACCTGTCGACAACCGTAAGAATAACAGTCTTTCCCGCTGACGAAGGCAGTCCGGTGACAAAATCTAAGGCGATGTGAGACCACGGTCGAGAGGGAATGGGAAGCGGCCTGAGACGGCCGGCAGGAGGGGAGTTACCGGACTTAGTCTGCGCGCAGACCGAACAAGCAGCCACGAAACGACGCGTGTCATGCTCCCGGGTGGGCCACCAAAAACGCTGGCGAATGGAAGCAAGCGTACCCCGAACGCCAGGGTGGCCGGCTAACTTGGCAGAGTGAGCCCACTGAAGAACGGCCAGACGAGTAGGAACGGGAACGAAAAGAAGGTTCCTAGGACAAGCGCGCGGCGACGGAGTGTGAGTGAGTGCTTGCTTTACCTGCCTCTCAATTCCCCAGACAGTCAACCCGACAACACGCCCCTCAGGGAGAATCCCCTCGGGGTCAGTGGAGGCTACTGAAGAACTGAAGAGACGAGATAAAGCATCAGGCTTGGTGTTCTTAGAGCCCGGACGATAAGAAATCACGAACTCGAAACGAGCGAAAAACAGCGCCCAGCGCGCCTGACGCGCATTAAGTCGTTTGGCAGAACGGATGTACTCAAGGTTCCTATGGTCGGTCCAAACGACAAAAGGAACGGTCGCCCCCTCCAACCACTGTCGCCATTCGCCTAGGGCTAAGCGGATGGCGAGCAGTTCGCGGTTTCCCACATCATAGTTACGTTCCGACGGCGACAGGCGATGAGAAAAATACGCGCAAGGGTGGACCTTGTCGTCAGAGAGGGAGCGCTGAGAAAGAATGGCTCCCACGCCCACCTCTGACGCGTCAACCTCGACAACGAACTGTCTAGAGACGTCAGGTGTAACAAGGATAGGTGCGGATGTAAAACGATTCTTGAGGAGATCAAAAGCTCCCTGGGCGGAAACGGACCACTTAAAGCACGTCTTGACAGAAGTAAGGGCTGTGAGAGGAGCTGCCACCTGACCGAAATTACGGATGAAACGACGATAGAAGTTCGCGAAGCCGAGAAAGCGCTGCAGCTCGACGCGTGACTTAGGGACGGGCCAATCAATGACAGCTTGGACCTTAGCGGGATCCATCTTAATGCCTTCAGCGGAAATAACAGAACCGAGAAATGTGACGGAGGAGGCATGAAAAGTGCACTTCTCAGCCTTCACAAAAAGACAATTCTCTAAAAGGCGCTGGAGGACACGTCGAACGTGCTGAACATGAATCTGGAGTGACGGTGAAAAAATCAGGATATCGTCAAGGTAAACGAAAACAAAGATGTTCAGCATGTCTCTCAGGACATCATTGACTAATGCCTGAAAGACAGCTGGAGCGTTAGCGAGGCCAAAAGGAAGAACCCGGTATTCAAAGTGCCCTAACGGAGTGTTAAACGCCGTCTTCCACTCGTCCCCCTCCCTGATGCGCACGAGATGGTAAGCGTTACGAAGGTCCAACTTAGTGAAAAACCTGGCTCCCTGCAGGATCTCGAAGGCTGAAGACATAAGAGGAAGCGGATAACGATTCTTCACTGTTATGTCATTCAGCCCTCGATAATCTATGCAGGGGCGCAGGGACCCGTCCTTCTTCTTAACAAAAAAAAACCCCGCTCCGGCGGGAGAGGAGGAGGGGACTATGGTACCGGCGGCAAGAGCTACAGACAAATAATCTTCGAGAGCCTTACGTTCGGGAGCCGACAGAGAGTATAGTCTACCCCGGGGGGGAGTGGTTCCCGGAAGGAGATCAATACTACAATCATACGACCGGTGTGGAGGAAGAGAGGTGGCCCTGGACCGACTGAACACCGTGCGCAGATCGTGATATTCCTCCGGCACCCCTGTCAAATCACCAGGCTCCTCCTGTGAAGAAGAGATAGAGGAAACAGGAGGGATAGCAGACATTAAACATTTCACATGACAAGAGACGTTCCAGGAGAGGATAGAATTACTAGACCAATTAATAGAAGGATTATGACAAACTAGCCAGGGATGGCCCAAAACAACAGGTGTAAAAGGTGAACAAAAAATTAAAAAAGAAATGGTTTCGCTATGATTACCAGAAACAGTGAGGGTTAAAGGTAGCGTCTCACACTGAATCCTGGGGAGAGGACTACCATCCAGGGCGAACAAGGCCGTGGACTCCCTTAACTGTCTGAGAGGAATGTCATGTTCCCGAGCCCAGGTCTCGTCCATAAAACAGCCCTCCGCCCCAGAGTCTATTAAGGCACTGCAGGAAGCTGACGAACCGGTCCAGCGTAGATGGACCGACAAGGTAGTGCAGGATCTTGAAGGAGAGACAGGAGTAGTAGCGCTCACCAGTAG